>NW_006408723.1:2168599-2183106 GCF_000296735.1 Chrysochloris asiatica | reverse complement strand
GATCTCTTGACTGCTGCTTCCGTGACTGTTGATAGTTGATCTAAGAAGAATGAAGTCCTTGACAACTTCAATCTTTTCTCCATTGATAAGAATGCTGTTTATTGGTCCAGTGGTGAGGATTTTTGTTTTCTTTACATTGAGTTGTAATCCATACGGAAGATTGTGATCTTCATCAGTAAATATTTTAAGTCCTCTTTACTTTCAGCAAGCAAGGTTGTATCATCTGCATATCTCAGGGTGTAAAGTCTTCCTCCAATCCTGACGCCACGCTTTCCTTCATAGAACCCAGCTTCTCGTATTATTTGCTCAGCAAATAATATTTGCCAATATTACCATTATTATTTATGTCCTTTTCTTTGAGAACACTGGGTTCCTACGGACCCACCTATGTCTTTGTTTGCATCTGTCTTTTGAGTAACAGAGGCCCCCTACAGAGATGCACTCATGGCTCATAAGAAGCCTTTGGCTACAACAATTTGTGCGCAAGAATAACTGGTTAGTTTACTGCCTCATTAGTGTAGTGGTTACGAATCGGGCTGTGAACTGCCAGGTCATCAGTTAGAAACTACAGCTGTTCCGCGGAAGAAAGATGAAGCTTTCTGCTCTCGTAAAGATTTACAACCTTGGAAGTCCTGTACAGGGTCACTCTGAGTCGGAACCGACTCCATGGCACATAACCAAGCATCATCCTGCACCCCTCCACTGCTTACTGAGTCAACCGTCACTAATGTATGGTGCTTTGACAACAATTTATACAAGTCCAGATAATACTCAGCAATAAATTAAGGGACAAAAATTGATACTAATGAAACAAAGATATAATTGTAGCTTAGTGGGTTATGAGTTGGGCTGCTGCCGAATCTATCAGTGCTCCAAAGGAGAAAGATGAGGCTTTCTGCTCCTGTAAAGATTTATAGCCTCAGAAACTCTATATTGGGTCACTATGACTCAGAACTGACTCCATGGCACATGACCACCACCAAACAAATATAATTTTTGAATAGTTGTGTTTTTTTTGAGATGATTTAAGATGTCCTATGGTGTGCTGTCTCATCTGCTTTTACATCTCCACATCTCCACCTATTTCTCCTGCCAACAGTTCTCTTTCTAACACAAGCCTCTACTGACTGCATGAACATTAGGGGAGAGCTTAGAAAACATCAGCCTGCAAGATGGAAGGTCATTCAACTATTAAATATGGCTCAAGGTCCATTCTCACAATTTCCCAGAAATGTGAAAATATCCTGCCTCTGGAAGGCAACACAATAGTGAAAATGGCCAAAAGCACCTGAGTCCTCCATCTGGGTCACAAATCACAGCTTCATTCCTGCGTCTACAGTGAGGGTGAGCCATCCTTCCCTGTGGACTTCTGTTTAGATAGAACTGCCTCACAAAAGGATTTGGGGGCTTACTGAATAAACTGAGTCAATGTATTTTTTAAAGCAGAGTTTCATAAAGAACAGCAACAGCAGTTACCTGTAGTTTTATTACTGAACACTCAGACATTTCTGCTTGGAAGCAATTTTGTTTCCACAGACTGGATACAGTGCTCCAATAAAAGAATTAAAACAAATAAAACCATCTAGTTCAGTACACAAGGAAGTCTGAAAAGTAGTTTTTCTTAAGAGTTTAGTTTAGCAAGAAAAGTTAAAACTAAAGCAATCGTGATTTCAATAAATTACCTGTGGCTCCTGTTTTGACAGAAATGTTGTTGATTCTACTCTGCTTCTTCTCTCAGATGCAGCTGCCAGATTGGGAAACTCTTCAGCATCCTAAATAAATGCCACACACCGTCAGCTCTTAATTTGTCAACAGAATGCAAACATGCCCAAGTGCATATTATTGCTCATAGCTTTTTCTCTTTATAAGATCCCACAAAAGTTCTCAAAGAAAATACAAAATAGTCCAAACTCTCACATAAGAGCTCTGCTTTAATCTTTAGAAAGATACAAAATTAAAGACCACAGCAGTAACTGTCTATCTGTCCCAGAAAGTGCCTCGTAGAATCTTAGTATAGCTGAGGAGTCCAGAGAACCCACCCTTCAGATTGGCATGAGAACATGCCCATATTGACCCTCACCTATGTGTATTGTTGGAGAAACCAACAAGTCCACAGTCAGGGACCAAGTATTCTATAATTATTTCTGAATGCAGATGAGAACCTAGAAAGGCAATATGCCTACTAGAAAACGCTTTTTACACCACTTAAAGATATTTTGTGCCATTTGTGTCAGTATTTAGGTGCCTTGGAGAAGACATGTAAGAAATATAGAACAACAAAAAAAAAGAATTATTCAGTGGTCTAAATCATGATGCTATTCCCAAAGGGTTATTCCAAGAGCCCTGGAATACTTTTAGTTTTGTGGAGATACCTTAGGCTGAGCACTGCAGCTGTGATCTCAGACTCTGTGCCTGACTTGCGTGTGAGGTGCAGTCAGAACCCTAGGCTGGATTCTGGGAGGGCAGGGCTCCCAAGGACCAACTACATTATTCAGTATTTCTCTACAGTAACCACATCATAATGACATTTCTAGACAGAAAAGGGAGCCTTGCCAAAGTCAGCATTCTAAAACATGGAAAAAATAGGTGAAAGTAGTAACATGGCACACAAACTACTAAATCTGATCAAAATAGTTTTGCCTTTGGACATTTCATTCATTCACTATGTGCCTGCTATGAGACAGGTTCCTGCTATGAGAAGCAAAGGTGAAGAAGTAAAGAAGACGGGTTAGTGCTCTTTTCTTTAGAACTAAGAAAATTATTAATAAAGTAAATGTTAGAGATTTTCACTTAGGAAACCAATAAGAAGCCAGGCTTTAGTATTAGACACTACTAAGAAAAACAATACATTATAAAAAAAAGTACTTCGATTCTTGGTGGCTCTTGAACTGTCAAGACTTCGTATTTTGACTTAGACTTTTCTTTCTTTTTCTTATTCTTTCTTGAGACTTCATTTTGCTCAAGATTGCCATCATCTTGTAATGCTTTGGACTACAACAAAAACAAGCAAAAAAAGCGTTTTTAGGACATTCACTGGAATACTTTAATTCCGTACTACACAAAAGTTAAGATACCAAGGTGTACAATGACATGGTCATTTTATCTATACTTAAGCTTCTCAAATCCCTATTTATAAAGAGCCAACACTTAGGAGAATGATTCTGAAGGGGGGGGGGGGGGTAAAAACTGTTAAAAGAGTTACCATGCCCAATTCATTTAGAAAACTGATAGATGAGCATGGGACAGATTTTTGTTTTCTAAAACTGTATCCTTATAGTATTACATTTATCATTTTTGTAACTAAAAAGTTATAACATATAAACTTTTAAAGGAAAAAGAACATCATCAGCCCAGTTTTGTAAAATGTAATCAGAGATAAAGTTACTAGAGATCTAAATTTTCTTCCTTATTTTTATTTTAGGAATTTAAAAAATACACTTTTCATGATTCCAAAAATCACTGGGCAAAAAGACTAGAAAAGTAAAACCAAATTTGTTAACTGCTAGAATACTAAATCCCTTTTAGGAATGTTGGCCCAGATAGTGCCTGCACAGCTGTAGGGTAGGGTGGGAGGGTCGTTGTCCAGTCTGCACACTGAACAACTCCAAGAGAGGAGTAAGAGACCTCAAAAAACATGAGGGTCTGCCGCCAGCCAAGCTTGCTCTGGAGGCCAACGGGAGGATCTCTCACCTACCCATACTGCTGTTCTTCATCGGAATTAGAAAACTGTGAGGAATAAAGGACTGATGTCTGACCCACTTTGGTGTTTACCATTTTATCTTTGCATAATCAATTAATCATAATCATAAAGACACAGCTCCTATTTATGTGGGATGAGCTATGCCATTTTCAGTTTTTTAAATGCATCTCATACTCAAAAAGAGAGGAAAGCAGCACACTAAACAAATAAGACTACATTTCAACTTAAAATAGTATATGAAAATCAAGAACAAAATCTAGACCAGTTAGTCTCCTGAATAAACAAGTACAGGGATCAACAAAATGACAATTAATGTTAGTTGAAGGGTGGGAAAAACTCAATTCTAAAGGACTACCTTATAAAACAGAAATAAATTGCAATTAACCAAGAACCAGTAACATACACCAGAGGATCATAAAATGTGGAATTCAAGTATTTTACTATCAGTACCATAGAACCAACATATATCTGTGTTGAAAGAAGTGCAGCCAGAGTGCTCCTTGGAGGCCAAGATGGCCAAACTTCATCTCTAATACTTGGGACATAGTGTCAGGAAAGAACAGTCTCTGGAGAAGGATATCATGTTTGGTAAGGTGGAGGGTCAGAGAAAAAGAGGAAGACCCCCCCAGCGAGATGGATTGGCCAAGTGGCAGCATCGATGGACTCAAGCGTGGCAACAGTAGTGAGGTTGGCCCAGGATCAGGCAGTGTTTCGTTCTGCTGTGCATAAGGTCACTATGAGTCGGCACCGACTCGATGGCACCTAACAACAACAACCCTGGCTACAGCATTCTAGACAAAAGACTAGAGAAAATAAAGGATGCCACCAATTTCTACACCACAGCAGGAATTTATTCCAGCATCTCTTCTTTAAAGAATTCCACATGGTTCACAGTTTAAAGTCACACAAAGAAAATGCATATCCCCCACACCTCATGCACAAATGCTATCATTTTTATTCTTTGATAGACAATCTATTACTTTTACAAGGTACAAATACAACAAACTCATAGTGCTAGGAAACCAGGAAAAAATGGACTATTTAGAGGCATGAAGGAGTAGCGTAATCAAAATGTAATGCATACCTTTTTAGTAGGATGAACAATATGTTTCTCTTTGTTGTAGGAAGGATCAGAAGATAAAACTTCAGAAGATGCTACACTAATAGTTTTAGGATCTGCTGATGAAGCAATTGTCTTTAGGTTTATCATGGAAGTAACATTTTTAGGGGCTGGTGACAGTTCTGTAGACAGTGTCTGCCGAACAACATAACCCATTGGTGTCCAAGATAACTCTGCTCAAAGACAACCAAAATTGTTGAACAATCTCAACAATAAAACATAAATTCCTCAGTTACTCAAACATGTATTATTCAGGGCAATAATGAAATCTGAGCTATTGTTCAACACGTCCTCTTGGAAACTACAAGGGGACTTCAAAAAGTTGGTAGAAAATTTCTATTATCTTTCCATTTCATGTGTCTGTGAACTACTGAAGTACCCCCTGAATAGCAGTCATTAAAACGTGCATGTTGAATTTTTCCCTTTAACTTTTAAGTTAATTTTCATAGAAAATGGTTTTTTTAACTTGGAAGGAGGGGTGTGCATACAATAAGTTTCAGTTACACGGCAACAATGCACAATTATGTCCATGTGGCAAACACACAGAATGAGCTGAAGATCAATTTAGGCCCTACTAACCTTGATGTGTACTTTAGCATCAGAAGTCAAAGATCATTAAACTTCAGCTATCACAATAACTGGTCATTATTTCTTTGAAAGAGAACACAGTTTTAAGTACAGCAACACTACTTTTCTTGGGTGCCCATGAATTTCTATATAGACAAAAGACCATCCATCATGACATCAGGTGACCTTTGAAAGCTGAACACCTGTCAGTAGCTCATGGCAACACAAGACATGGTTCTCATCAACAAGCTTGCAGCCAAAGTAGAGTTTGCAGCCTCAGAGTAGCCCCCAAAGTGAAGATTTGTACTGAACCACATGTAAACCAAACATAAAAATGCCCTCCTTGCCACCCACCTCCAACAACACCTAGAGATAACTGTGAAATCATTTATATAAATACTATAAATTTAAAACAAATTACTTCTTAGCTAGGATAGGACCAATCAGGAGTGTTATCTGAGGTCCTCAAGAGTCTTTCACGGGCTCCATGTCACAACTATTGTCACAGTAATCCTAATGCATGATTTGCCTTTCCCCCTCTCATCCTTCTCTCCTGAGTGAGTATGCAAGGACATGGTCCTGAGGCTGCAAGATATGTGAGAGTGAAGGAGACCCACTGAGACAGGTTCCAGAGCTGCAAAATGTACTTATTTTTCATTTTAGAAAAAACTTCCCCCCATAAAAATAGGTTATCTGTGTTATGTATGGAGTCCTAGTGTGGTGCAGTAAGGTAAGCATTGGACTGCTAACCATGAGACTGGCAGTTCCAACACACAAGCTGCTCCTTAGAAACCCTATACTAGGTCGCTATGAGTCGAAACCAACTTGAGGGTATGTAACAACTTATCACTGCTATTTTTAAAATATTTTAAATGTCTGCTTTAGCTTCTCATAGGGTAAATACTGATAGCTGAAACTTGATTTGGGACACTCAATTTTTAAGAGAAGTAAAGACCCAAAAATGTCAGATCTACTGGTATAGGTTAATACTGAAATAATAATTTCTGAGTCCACAAAATTTCTCACTGTTAAATAAACAGTTTATTTAAATTGTTTTTCTCATTTGAAACGCCTTAAAGAGAGCACTGGTTGCATAATGATTAAGCGTCTGGCAGCTAACTGAAAGTTCGGTGGTGGTTCAAACCCACAACTGGCAATTTGCTCCCATAAAGAAGCAAGGAAACCCAATGAGGCAGTTTCACTTTACCAAATAGCTTTGCTATGAGTTGGAATCTACTGAGGGCAGACAACAACAATATGCTCCCTAATTTTATTTACTTTAATTTTCTAAATTAATGTTGTTAGCTTATCAAAAACCCTAATTAATTGACTTCAAGACAACTTTATAGTAAAAACATTTCCAGTGCACTGGAGTTCAAAATGAAGCTAAAAAAGAAAGAGCCAATTTAAAAAAGAAACATCTGGTAACCACTCTTACCTCTTGTACATGAAGAGGAATCGTTAGCAGCATTATCAGCTACAGATTCAGTTGGACTTTTATTTTTGCCCACTATTTCACCCTAAAAAGCAAGCCAGTTTATCTTCTTACTATTTGAATTTGAAAGAAATCATTTGTTTTTCTGTAGTTTCCTAATCATTCTTAAAATCCACAAAGTACGTTAATTTTAAAATCAAATACATATAAGCACATCATGTAAAAAGTGAACTCACTTCTGCCAAATTTCACTTCCTATAGGAAAAAACCCATGTAGCAGCTACAGCTCAGTAACTTCTCTACTTCTTCAACCATGATACAAATGTCTTTTTTCTTTTTTCTTTTTTTAATATATGGATTTCAATAATGGAATGATACCACACATAACTTTGTACAACTCTTTTAAAAATTTACTATGCTGTAGAAAACTTTTCACATTATGGTTATTGCTTTCCCCAAGGGCTAAAGTCATAGTGATAATGTCAGGATTATGGTTAGCACTAGGATTAGGGGTATGTTTTCAGTTACGGATAGGGTTAGGTTAAGGGTTATTTGGAAAATAAAAGAAAATTGTGTTTTTTTTTATGGTTTCCAATCTCCACAAATTATTCAGTGACATAGGTTACATTCTAAAAAATGTGTGAAAATTCTTATGATTTCCACTCTGGTTGTACTGTTTCCATTCATCTAGTTTCCCAGCCTCTTCACCTTCGCATCTTTATCTGTATGTAATTGTTGAACATTTGGTCTTTCGCAGGTATTTTTAAAAGGTTCACAGTACTCACAGGTGAACATTTAAACACCAATTTGTTATCTAGCTCTGCAGGAAATCGTTTCAGTTTAGGGTTTTAAGAGAATCTCAGGGCAGCAGTCTCAGGGAGTCTTCCAGTCTCAACCAGTCCAATTAAGTCTTTTTAAAAAACAGAATTTGAAGTCCTGTTGCACATTTTTCTCCAATTCTATCTGGGTCTACCTATAGTGGCCCTGATTAAAATGATCAGTAATGGCAGCCTAGTATCATCTAGTTCTGTGTTCTCAAGGCAAACGAGGCTGTGGTTTATGTACACTGCTATTCCTGAAGACTATTTCTACTCTGAGACTTTGGTTTCCCTCTTTATCTTTCTCTTCATACAAGCAAAGACCCATAGTGTATCTTGGAAAGACACTCATAAACTTCTAAGACCCCAGACACTAGTCACTAAACTAGAATGTAGAATTTAAGTTTGTGAACTATATTAAGTCAATTGACATCTCCAGATGTCCCAGGAGACTATGGTTCTAACCCTTAAAGCCCAGAAATCCAATTACATAAGGTGTTTGATTATGGCTAATAACTGTGCCCTCTTTGTATTTTATTACAAATGTATGAAAATATGTGCATATACCACCACTCATCTGTCAGTTTGTTGTACTACGGTGGCTTATGTGTCACTACAGTGCTGGAAGTAATGCCACCAGTATCTCAAATAGCATCACGTCACCCATGGTAGACAGTTTCCACTGGAGTTTCCAGACTAAGACAGACTAGGTAGAAGGAAAAAGTGGTCCACTTTTGAGGGACTAGTTACTGGAAACCTAAGTAGCAGTGGAATATTGCCTGATATAGTGTCAGAAGATAGCCTCTCAGGTTAGAAGGCACTCAAAATATGATTAGGGAAGAGCTGCCTCTTTAAAGTAAAGTTGATATTAATAACGTGGATGGAACAAAGCTCTACAGACTTTCATTTGCTGATGGGGCACAATTCAAAATGAAAAGAAACAGCTGCAAATATCCATTCATAATTGGAATGTGGAATATGAATGGGAAGCTACCAAAAATGAAATGGAATGCATAAAGATCAATACCCTCAGCATTAGTGAGCTGAAATAAACTGTATTGGTCATTTTAAATCAGACAATTATATGGTTTACCTTGACAAGAATTCATTGTCAAAAAGAACATTTCAATATCTATTTTCAAGTACAATGCTATCAGGAAAATATACATAAGCCTAAAAGGAAGACTAGATAAAATAACGACAATTATGCAAATTTACACACCAGCCACTAAAGCCAAAGAGGAAATTAAAAACTTCTACTAACTTCTTCATCTGAAGTTAATCAAACATAAATCAAGATATACTGATAATTACTGGTGACAAGAATGCAAAAAAGATGGAAAGAGAATCATCAGCAGTTGGAAAATACGACCTTGGTGAAAAAAATGATGCCAGAGATTACATGATAGAATTTTGCAAGACCAACATCGTATTCATTGCAAAACCTTTATTTCAATAACAAACAGCATAACAGCATAATTTTAATTAATGGATTAAATATACAACAATCAAATCAACTACATCTCTGGAAAGAGACCACAGAGAATGTCAATATCATCACTTAGAGCAAGGCAAGGGGTCAACTATGGAACAGACCATCAATTGCTCTATGCAAGTTCAAGCTGACAAACTGAAGAAAATTTAAACAGATCCATGAAAGGCAAAATATGACCCTGAGTACATCACATCTTAATTTAGAGACCTCAAGAATAAATGTGACACACTGAATACCAATGACCAACGACCAGATAAGTCTTAGGACGACATCAAAACCATCATATGAAAAGAAATAAATAAGTCATTAAAAACACAGGAAAGACAGAGAACAAACAAGATGGCGGATCGGGTGGAAGTGTTGTAAAGAGCTCCGCCAGCAACAACACAGAATACTGGACAAAGCAGTCTCAGGAGATGGTCCCAGAACTCTGAACCACATATAAAGGAATATTTAGAAGACTGGAAGGCATACAGCTGGGAAATTTGTGGCAGAAGCAAGAAACCCATTGCTTTCTAGCTCAGAACGCTCAGCTGCTCCAGGAGCCGCCATCTTGGTTGAGAACAAGCGGGGGAAGGATCGGAGCTGCCACAGACACTTGGCAGAACCGCAGAGATAAAGGTGTGGACAGTCTTTTCTTTTGACAGCTGTTCATTGGTCCCTTGCTGTCTGCGTACCTCCATTCTGGTGACTATAGGGGTGCCTGAGCTAGTGGGCACCCCAGCCCCACCCTCGGAGGGTTCTACTACTCATGCACACAGATATCCTCGAAATTTAAAGAGACAGTTTCCAATGAAAACCAAATAGCCACAGCCGGCCCTGAACTGTTTACAACTAGAAAAAAGGCCTGAACGGGGATTATGGAGCGGGACAAGCATGCAAAAAAAGAAATAAGCAGAATATTAAATCCTAAGTTACGTCAAAACGACCAACAGTGATATCTTAAAATTTCTCAAGAAGAAGAGTGAAAAGGGAAGCCCATTTCCTGATCACATCTACGTGGAGACAATCAGAAAGCATAAAAATTACCAAAATACATACCCATCTAAGTAGTAATGCCACAGATATGCCCGAAAAACAGAAGCAGATGACCATATCTGTACATGTCCAGAAACGAGATAAAGTGACTGAGGCAAATGAGCTGGAAGTAGACCTACACTCCATACTGGAAGATGGGCAGGCTTTGGAAATGCCGGAGAAGAAATTCAGAAAAATGATTATAAA
The DNA here is from genome assembly GCF_000296735.1 of Chrysochloris asiatica. Classification (NCBI taxonomy): domain Eukaryota; kingdom Metazoa; phylum Chordata; class Mammalia; order Afrosoricida; family Chrysochloridae; genus Chrysochloris; species Chrysochloris asiatica. Next base: position 2,172,747 of record NW_006408723.1, on the reverse strand, counting down.
ATCTATCAAAACACTATACAATGGAGTTGAGAAAAATAAGAAAGAAGTCAGGAAAGTGCTACAGAAACAATCAAATAAGACAGATAGAGCATTGGAAACAATTCAAAACCTACAGAAAGATGTCCAAATGATTAATAATAGAATATCAGAAATGGACAATATACTGAAAGGGTAAAGGAGTAGAATTGAAGAGACACAGAAGCCAGAACTAGTGAGCTAGAAGATAAATTTCTCAACACTACTAAGATAGAAGAACAAACACAAAAAAGTTTAAAAAAAATCGGAAGAAGGCCTAAGATTCATGCTGGACATCATGAAGAGGAGTAACATAAGAATTAATGGCATTCCAGAACAGGAACAATCACACAAGCCCACCGAGGAGATAGTTGAAGAGCTTCTAGAAGAAAATTTTCCTAACATCATGAAAAGTGAAAACATAAGCATTCAAGAAGCTCAACAAACCCCAGAATGGTTAGACCCTAAAAGACAATTACCAAGACATATAATAATCAAGCTCTCCAAAATCAAAGATAAAGACAGCATCTTGAAAGCAGCTAGGGAAAAGAGAAATATAACATACAAAGGCAAACAAATCAGATTAAGCTCGGATTTCTCAACAGAAACCATGTAGGCAAGAAGGCAATGGGGAGACATATATAAAATCCTGAAATAAAAAAAACTGCCACCCAAGAATCCTCTACCCTGCAAAGCTGTCAATCAAATACAATGGTGTAATCAAAACATTCCAGGACAAGCAGAAGCTAAGGGATTTTGCCAAAGCCAACGCTTCTAACAAAAACATCCTAAAGGAAGTTCTGTGAACTGAGAACCAACAAGAACAGACAACAACTACAGAATGATGTACATGGCAGCATCAACCTGAACTCAGTTGACAAATGGAAGAGTTAAGAACAGAATAAAATTATAAGAACAGAGGATCTGGGAGTTCAGTCTATGATAAAAACAATTACAATGTGAAAAAAAGGTAAAAACAGAGGAAGAGAGAGTCAGGTGGTGAGAAGGTCAGGTAGATTACTGGATAAAATAGACTATCTTAAATGGAAGGTAACCACAATGGGGTTGGGGTGGGGGGTTTGCTTTGGGTGTTGGGGAGGGCAATACAAGAAGTGGGGAGGTGGCAAAAGAACAAAATAGATAAGGGAACACCGAGATAGGTCTGCATGGTCTAGTGGGACAGAGGGAAATAGTGATGCATACTCAACCTTGGAACAACATGGCTCTGGGATACAGGGATCTAGGTATAGCTTGAAGAGGGTAAATAATACTAAAATCCTTGACTGCCTTATGAATATTAGTTTCCCTTGTCTACTACTGTAAAATAGACACTTGAGTGGGACAGAAAGGAATGTTGGGAAACATGATTAGAGAAAATGTAAGCCTGCCTTCAGCCTATAACTGATTGTTGTTGTTGTTGTTAAGTGCCGTCGAGTCGTTTCCGATCCATAGCGACCCTGTACAGGGTTTCCGAGGCTGTAAATCTTTACGGGAGCACAACGCCTCATCTTTCTCCCACGGAGCGGCTAGTAGTTTTGAACTGCTGGCCTTAAGGTTCGCAGCCCGATTCATAACCACTACACTACTAGAATACCTAATAGTTCTACAACTTGCCCAGTGAAACAGGCCTCATGCAAAGCCTTTACAGTGTATACGACCTTAGATGGAATCCTGAGTTCCATCCACAACCTTGTGAGGGGAGACATTCCCACTACAAAGGACAAGCAGACTGGAACAGCTACAGTGGCAGAAGATACATCTTCATGATGAACCTGACCTATACTCAGAGCGGTTGTTGTTGTTGTTGTTATGTGCCGTGGAATCGGTTCCAACTCATGGCGACCCTGCACAGGGTTTCCGAGGCTGTTAATCTTTTCAGGAGTGGAATGCCTCATCTTTCTTCCGCGGAGTTGCTGGTCGTTTCGAACTGCTGACCTTGCGGTTCACAGCCCGATTCGTAACCACTAGTTACTCTAAATACCAACAGAGAGGGAAAGAGTCTTCAAATCAAGTATCAATGTTATCCTCTCTGTTCACAGGGTAGACAGGGATGGGCAACTTAGACATTGGCTATCTAAAATGAGGGGGCAATAAAGGCAGGAAGTGATTGGCTTACACGGTTTCAAGAGGGAGTTTAGCTTAAGAGTATGGGGGGAAAGAAAAGAGTCCCCACTGAATAGTTGTCATCTTGTCTAGATGGGTCTGGTGAAAAGAGATGGGAATGAGATCTGTAAGATTCAATAGTGAATAACTGTTATAATGACTAATCACAACTGTCACACTCGTAAAAGTAGAAGTTTTGTAACAAAAAAAGGGGAGTGGTTAATCTTACAGTCCAGAAACAGAGGACTCTAGGACCATCAAGAGAGGAATGCACAAGCAGAATGCGGGACCTTATCCAGAGAAGCAGCAGCGCCAGAGATGGGAGGCAGAGATGGGGGCATGGAGAGGGGGAGCGGCTGAGAACTCTAGATTCATCAACTAAGAAGAGAAGGACTAAGAACTGGTGGCCAGGAGCCGACTTACAGAATGTGTCCTTTGGAGTTGTAAATTATTATATATGCCTGAGTGGTTTTTTTTGTTTGTTTGCGTTTTTTTTTAAAAAAAAAAAAAAGCTAAAGTGGTTAGAGAGAAATACTGTTAACTGATGATACATGGTGGGGATTATAATCAATGTAGTGAAACAAGGTGTATGATTTGTTGAATGTAAAACTGATGATATGCCCTGTAAACTGTCACTCAATCCACAATAAAAGCCTTAAATTAAAAAAAAAAAAAATTAGCCGAAATGACCTCATGGTCTTAGGAGAACAGGATGTGCTTAAGCCCATCCAGATAGTTATCTCAGGAATTAAGCAGCTTGAATCCTAAAAGATGGAATGTTTGAGGATTATTGCCTAATTGTTTCTTTTTCCCTAAAGGTAGAATGTTTAAAGAAATTAATTTTTTTCCAAAAAATGCTATCTTAATGTTAAAATACATTTAAGTGTACATCCAAATGTAACTTACCCTACATGCTGTGCCTGCTCTTCATAATGGGCAGGATGGTCTTTAGAAATTATTCTCTCCATCCTCCAGACTACTGGTTTTATGCTAATAAAGCTTGGATTAAATATGAAAAAAAAAAAACAGGAAAGAAAAAAACAAATTGGATGCCAGAGGAGACTGAAACTCCCTTTAGAATGTAGAGGCTAAAGAAAATGGACAAAAGTGATGAAGTAAAAGAGCCAAACAAATTATTTCAATACTTTGTCTAAAAGATAAAGTATTATAATGAAATGTGCAAAAACCTGGAGTTACAAAACCAAAAGGTAAGAACACAGTTGGGATTTCTGAAGCTAAAAGCAGTGAAGAAAACACTCAAGCTTTGATTACCAACAGAGGTAAATTCCACAGTGTCCTAGTGGGTTACGTGGTAGGCTACCAACTGAAAGGTTGGCAGTTTGAATTTACTAGCAATTTCGTGGCAGAAAGATGAAGCCATATGCTTCCTTACAGTCTCAGAAACATTATGGAGTTGTACTACTTTGTCCTATTGGGATGCTAAGAATTGGTTTCTTATGGGAAAAATACTGAACAATGCAGGAAGCATCAAAAGAAGATTGTGTTTCAGAGCTACTTTACCATAAAGAATCATTTGATGGTATTGAAGAAATCCAAGTTGTATTAAAGGCACTGGGAAAATCTACTGCAAGGGACCACTTTAAAGTGACAAAAACAACGATGTCACTTTGAGGACTACAGTGCACCTGACTCAAACCATGGTATTTTCAATCACTTCATATGTGGGGTAATGTGCAAGACTGCAAAGCCGTCTGAACTGGAAGGTCAGTCAGTGGTTCAAGCTCACCAGCTGCTCCTTAGAAACCCGATATAGGGTCACTAAGGGTCAGAACTGACTCGACAGAACTTAACAACAACAACAACATATGCAATGCAAAAGCTGGATAATAAATAAGGAAGCCCACTGGACCAATAAACAACATTCTTATCAGTGGAGAAAAGATTGAAGTTGTCAAGGACTTCATTCTTCTTGGATCAACTGTCAACACTCGTGGAAGCAGCAGTCAAGAGATCAGATGACATACTGCATTGGGCAAATCTGCTGCACAGGAACTTTTTAAAGTATTGAA
>NW_006408723.1:2160030-2168219 GCF_000296735.1 Chrysochloris asiatica | reverse complement strand
GAGGTTGGCCCAGGATCGGACATTGTTTCGTTCTGCTGTGCATGGGGTCGCTATGAGTCGGTTCCGACTCTATGGCACCTGACAACTACAACAACAACAAAGAAGAATTGATGCATTTGAATTATGCTGCTGGTGAAAAATACTGAAAGTACCACGACTGCCAGAGAAAAAAAAATCTGTCTCGCAAGTACAGCCAGAATTCTCCTTAGAAGCAAGGAAGGCAAGGCTTCCTCCTCTGTACTTTGGACACATTATCAGGAGGGACCAGTCACTGGAGAAGAACATCATGCTTGGCAAAACATAGGGTCAATAAAAAAGAAGACGACCCACAATGAAATGGACTAACACAGCAGATGACTACAATAATGGGCTAAAAGCAACAAATGTGAGGATGGCAGAAGACATGGTAGTGTTTTGTTATATTGTACATGTTGTTTTTGTTGTTGTTAAGTGCCTCTGAGTTGGTTCCAACTCATAGTAACACTTTATAGGGTTTCTGAGGAGCAGCTGGTGGGCTTGAATTGTCAGTCTTGCAGTTAGCAGCCCACTGCTTCTCCTATCGCACCACAACAGGACTCCACGTTGTGCATAGGATTGTTATAAACTGCATTCAGTGGCATCTACCAACAACAAGGCATTTAAAAATTCAAATACTAGACTATGCTGCTGTTGTTAGGTGTCATAAAGTTATTTTCAACCAATAATGACCGTACGTACAACAGAATGAAACACAGCCCAGTCCTGCGCCATCCTCACAACTGCAGCTACATCTGAACTCACTGTTGCTGCCACTGTGCCAATCCATCAATTTTTTGCTGTCACTCCACTTTAACAAGCATGAAGTCCTTCTCTAGAGACTGGTACCTTCTGATAATATGCCCAAAGTATGAGAGGTAAAGTCTGGCCATCTTGGCTGCTAAGGAGCATTCTGGTTGCAATTCTTCTAACACTGATGTGTTTGTTTTTTGACAGTCCACAGTGCAACACTGTAACTCAAATATATCAATACTTCTATAGTCTTCCTTATTCATTGTCCAACTTTCTCATGGATACGAGGCTACTGAGACTACCATAGCTTAGGTTTGGCACACGTTAGTCCTAAAACTGACATCTTTGCACTTGAACACTTTAAAGAGGTCTTGTACAGCAGATTTATTGAAAGCAATATGCCATTTGATTTCTTGACTGCTGCTTTCATGACTGTTGATGGTGGGTCCAAGCAAAGTGAAGTCTGTGACAACTTCAATCTTTTCTCCATTTATCATGATGTTATTTATTGGTCCTGTAGTGAGGATTTTTGTTTTCTTTACATTGAGATACAACCCATACCAAAGGCTGTGGTCTTTGATCTCATCAGTAAGTATTTTAAGCCCTATTTGCTTTCAGCAAGCATTGTTTTAACATCTGTATATTGCAGGTTGTTAGAGCCTTACTCTAATCCTAATGCTATGTTCTTCTTCATATAACCCAGCTTCTCAGATTATTTGCTCAGCATTAAAACATTCAGTACTTCCTTGTTCTGTTTGAATGATTGTCTCTTAGTCTATGTATAGGCTCCTCATGATCACAATGAAGTATTCCATAATACTCATTCTCAGCAGTGTTGTCCACAGCCTGTCATGATCCACACAGTCAAAAGCATTTGCATAATCTATAAAGCACAAATAAACATGGTTTTTTTTTTTATCTTCTCTGCCTTCAGATATAATCCATTTGACATAAGCAATGATATCCCTCATTCCACGTCCTCTTCTGAATCAGGCTTGAACCTCTGGCAGTTCCCTTTCAATGTACTGTTGCAGCCATTTTTAAATTATCTTTAACAAAATTTTACTCGCATGTGATATTGATATTGTCCAATTATTTCCGCATTCCGTTGGGTCACCTCTCTTTGGAATGGGCACAAATATGGATCTCTTCCAATCAGTTGGGCACATAGTTGTCTTCCAAATTTCTTGGCATAGATGACTGAATGCCTCCAGTGCTGCATCAGGCTATTGAAAGATTTCAATTTGTATTCCATCAATTCCCAGAGACTTGTCCTTTGACAATGCCTTCAGTGCACCTTGGACTTCTTTCTTCTGTATCACTGACTCTTAATCACATGCAACCTCTTGAAATGGATGAATATTGACCATATCTTTTTGGCACAATGACCCTGTGCATTCCTCCCATTTTCTTTTGATGTTTTCTGTATTCAATATTTTACCCAGTATTGTAAATCAAGGCTTGAATTTTTTCCTGTTCTTTCAGCTTGAAAAATACTGAACGTGTTCTTCTCTTTTGATTTTCTAACTCCAGGTCTTTGCACATTTCATTAAAATATGTGACTTTGTTTTCTCGAGCTGCCCTTTCAAATTTTCTGTTCAGCTCTTTCACTTTTTTCCATTTGCTTTAACATCTCTATGCTGGAAAGCAAGTTTCAGCATCTCTTCTGATATATGTTTTGGTCCTTTCTGCTTTGTCTTCTTAATGACCTTTGGCATTCTTCCTGTATTATGTTTTTGATGTCATCTCACAACTTCCAGGTTTCAATCATTACTGTCTAATGTATCAAATTTGCTGTTGAGATGATTTCTCAATTCAGGTGGTATATGTTCAAAGTCATATTTTGGCTCTCATGGACTTGTTTCATTTTCTTCAGCTTCAGCCTAAACTTGCATATGAGCAATTGATGGTCTGTTCCACAGTCTGCCCCAGGCCTTGTTTTGGCTGATCATAAGAGTTTTTTCCACTGTCTTGTTCCACAGATGTAATCAGTTTGATTTCTTTGTATTTCATCTGGAGAAGTCCACGTGTTTTATGTTGTTTAAAAAAAGGGATTTGCAATGAAGAAGTCATTGGTCTTGCAAAACTTCTATCATGCCATCTCCAAAATCATTTCTGTCACCAAGACCATATTTTCCAACATCTGATCCTTCCGCTGTTTCCAACCTTTGCATTCCAAACCCAGTAATTATCAACACATCTTGATTGCATGTTTCATCAATTTCTGACTGAAGAATCTGGAAGAATCTTCAATTTCATTATGGCTAGCTTTAGTGATTGGAGCCTAAATTTGAACAGTAGTGGTATTAACTGTTCTTCCTTGTAGGTGTATGGCTCTTATCCTATCACAAACAGCATTATACTTCAAAAGAGATGTTGATATGTTCTTTTTGATGATGAATGCGACTCTATTTCTTTTCAATTTGTCATTCCCAGCATAGTAAACCAAGAGATTGGCAGATTCAAAATGGACAATGCCAGTCCATTTCAGTTAACTAATGCCAAGGATATCGATATTCCTGCATTCCATTTCATTTTAGAAAGCTTCTAATTAACTACCAGTGTTTCTGCAGGAGAAATATGAGGTGTTCTGCTCCCGTAAAGATTTACAGCCTCAGAAACCCTGTGCAGGGTAACTATGAGTCAGAACCGACTCCACGGTACTTATCAACAACAATAATTGTCCTACGTTCATACTTTGTACATTCCATGTTCTGATTATTAATGAATGTTTACAGCTGTTTCTCTTCATTTTGAGTTGCACCCCATCAGCAAATGAAGGTTACCTAAAACTTTATTCCATTCGCGTCATCATGGTCAACTCCACTTTGAGGAGGAAGCTCTTCCTCAGTCATATTTTGAGTGTCTTCCAACATGAGGGGTTTATATTCTGGCACTGTATCTGACAATATTCTGGTGCTCTTGATCATGTTTAAATATTCAATATTCTGGTGGTGACAATGTTTCACTCCTATTCATAAAGTTTTTATGAGTATATTAGACTATTGTTGGTGTTGTTAAGTTGCCGGGGAGTCGGTTCCAACTCATAGTGACCCTGTACAGGGTTTCTGAGGCTGTAAATCTTTATGGGAGTAGAGAGCCTCATCTCTCTCCCGCGGAACAGCTGGTAGTTTCGAACTGCTGACCTTGCGGTTCACAGCCCGAATCGTAACCACTAAGCTACCAGAGCTCCATATTAGACAATGTATATGTATATATATTAGACTATATATATGCATAATTCCAAATAGAAGGAAATCCCATCCCATTTCTAATTCCCAGTTCCCATAATATACTATAAAAAAGATTAGATTTTAATCATGGTTTTTTCATAGTTGCATGATTTCAGACATATATATTTTCTTTTCTTAACATTTGTCTGGTATTTATAGATACATCCCTTCCTCACTTAACAACATAGCTAGGTTCCAAATACCAGTTCTCTGTGCAAAACAGAAGATAACTACATCACTTACGTGCCAAGTTATACCATTACGTAACTGCCAAACCTTTGAGAATCACAGCCAACTCAAGTTGATATATAACCTTAACCATTTACAGTTGGAATTATTCTCACCTCACACCTCAGCGCTTATTAATACTAAATGTATGTTGTCAAGGGAAAAAGAGTGTGACAGATTTTTTATTAGTGCTGCAAATGCAAATGTCAAATAATAAAATAGAAAAAAAGATTTAAAAATCTGCTGAGAGTCTAAGATTCATGCTGGATAACATGAAGAGTAATAACTTAAGAATTATTGGCATTCCAGAACAGGAAGAATCACAGAAGTCCACAGAAGAGATAGTTGAAGAGCTTCTGGAGGAAAATTTTCCTAACATCTTGAAGGATGAGAAGATAAACATTCAAGAAGCTGAAAGAACTCCAGGAAGGATAGACCCCAAAATAAATCACCAAGACATATCATAATCAAGCTGTCTAAAATCAAAGATAAGGAGAGAATTCTAAAAGCAGCCAGGGAAAAGACAAGTGTTACTTACAAAGGCAAGCAAATCAGATTAAGCTCTGATTTCTCAGCAGAAACCATGCAGGCAAGAAGGCAATGAGGAGACATACATAAAACTCTAAAAGAAAAAAACTGCCAATCAAGAATCAATCGTCTATCCAGCAAAACTGTCAATCAAATATGATGGTGCAATCAAAACATTCCAGGTTAAACAGAAGCTAAGAGATTTTGTCAAAGCCAAGCCAGCACTTCAAAACATCCTAAAGGGAGTTCTTTGGACCAAAAACCAGCAAGAACATACAACAACCAGAGACTGACAGACGTGGCAACAACACCTGGAACTCAGTCAACAGCAAAGTTCAGAACAGGACAAAATTACAGCAATGAATTCAGAGGACCTGTAAGGCCAAGCAAAGATCAAAATATTAATAATGTCAAAGAAGGGAAACATATAGGAACAGAGATCCAGGTGGTGAGGTTGAGTAGATGGCAGGATACAGTAGACTATCTTAAACACAGGGAAAACTTAACAGACAATAGGGTAACCCCAAAGAAAATTAATACTTCACAATTTACCATGAAAATGAAGATCCAAGCAGAACAAGGAAACAGTAAAACTAAGAAGAAACTGACAAGAAATAGCATAAAAAATATGACTGCAGCACAAGAAGACATGCAAAACAAAGGAACAAACAGCACCACAAAAAAATTACCTTAATGACAGCAGCTAATCCATACCTATTGATAATTACACTGAACGTCAATGGATTAAATGCACCAGTGAAGAGACAGAGAATGGCTGAATGGATAAGAAATCAAGACCTTTCATTATGCTGCCAGCAAGAGACACATCTTACACACAAAAACAAAAACAGACTAAAAGTTAAAGGATGGAAAAAAATATACCAAGCTAATTAGAATAGTGGTTACAAATTGGGCTGCAAACCTTAAGGTCAGCAGCTTGAAACTACTAGCCGCTCTGCGGGAGAAAGATGAAGCTTTCTGCTCCCGTAAAGATTTACAGCCTTGGAAACCCTGTACAGGGTTGCTATGGGTCGGAACCAACTCAAGGACACTTAACAACAACAACAATTACAATTAAAAAACAAGTAGGAGTGGCAATACTAATCTCTGATAAAATAAACGTCAAGGCAAAAACTAGCATAAGAGATAAAGAAGGACACTATATCTCATGATTAATGGGTCAATTGAGGAAAATGACATACCCATAATTAACATCTATGCTCCAAATGAAAGAGCACCAAGATATATTAAGCAAACTCTACTAGAATTGAAGGAAGAAACAGATAATAGAACTCAGCCTTCTCACAAGGACATAGCCTATGGTCTTTGTTGGTTAGTCGGGGGAGCAGAATCAGTTCAGATGTTCTCCTTTAAAAGATGGAAACCAAGACAAAAAGATTGAGGGATGGAGTGAAGAACCAATTGATGAACTGTTAAAAGAAGCTCAGAAAGTTTTTGTAAGGAGACAGGGGGAAAAACAGAGGCAGAAAGTCAGAATCATGGTATCTACTGTGAATAATATAGTTAATAAGTTAATAAGTCTAGAACAAGACCCCCTTCTCAAGGGAAGTGGAAGAGTGATTATAGTGTTAGGCCTTTTCAGAGGAAAGGGAGGAGAGGACTGGGCCAGGTCCCCAAGTCCACCAGTGGATGAATGTTGTGGGAAGACAGGCTGTTTCAAAAAAGAATGTCCAGAGATAAAGAAGAAAAGGAAAAATGAGTCCCCTCTCCAGAAAGTAAGTTTTCAATCTTTTATAACAGTACCTAATTATAAAATTGAGTTAGGATTAGAGAGGGATAGATAAAGGTAAATAAGACACTTTTGACTTAACAGGAGAAAGGAAAGACTGACTTGTGGATATGGTTTAAAGAAGGCAAATTGGGGAGAGCTGGAACTAAAAAGAAAACTGGGGGAGGTGGTCAATAGAAGACAATACCCTATCTCCATAGAAGGGAGAAAGGGTTTGCAGCCAGTAGTAAAGAGCCTAGTGATTATTTTTTTGTTTGGTATGGTAGGTTTCAAATATAATTCTTACACAGACTACTTGATTTTATAATGCAAAATTCTGAATTTGCACATTCAAGGTGAAACTTAATGTGAAATCGGGCACTGAAAAGTGTTTTGTTTTGTTTTAGTATCTTTGATATTCTTTTTGCAGTAAAATGGTATAAATTAATCCATTTAAAAGGTGGTTAAGGATTTGTTTGGCTGGTGTAATAGTAATTTTCAAAACTGTACAATGCTCAAGGTTTTATCTATGTGTTTATTTTTTATTTGTATTAATGTTTCACATCTGAGAACATAATACTGTTTTAAAAGATATTTGGTGTACCAATACTGTTTCTGAATTGAAAACATTTTCTTTTTTTGGTAAACTTCAGGCCACCCCTGTATGTATGCATTTCATCTTGTTAAGAGGATGAAAAGGATATTGTGCTGTAGATTTGAGCACGGATAGTTTCAGTTCATTTGGCAAGGTTATAATGTTAAAGTATGTTTAATTGACATTCCTGTTTAAGAAGCTTTTAGGTGAAGTGCTATATTCATGCATTAAGATGACAGAGCCAATAATGTTTCTTTTAGTTTGAGGAAATGGGCAGCATGTAGTAGAATATGTTATCCCTGAACATCTTGTTAATCCTCTCAATTTTTGAAACTGAAAAGTAGAATGGCGTTCAGTGCCATGCCATAGGCTCTCCTACTTGGAATTCCTGAGAAACTACATGAACGCCCTTTCTGCTTTGCTAACCTTCAGGTTAAAACGACTCTTGGTCCAAACCCATTCCTTCAAATTCACCATTCATCACTTTCTACCAGGAGACGTGGTGCTGATGTAGGCCTAGAAAGAGGACAGACTCCAGCCAAAATAGGAAGGCCCTTACCAGGTGTGGTTGACCAATGAGACAGCTGTTCAGACAGTAGAAAAAGAGTGGACTCACTGTACTCAAGTAAAGGGACCAGTGAAGGTAAAGAGGGACACTCCCTAAGGGAAAAGTAGTTTCTGGTGGGAAGCAGATCCCTTGCCCAGGGAGCTCCTCAAAGTGACCTTGACAAGAGTCTGAGAGGCTGCCTTGTCATACTGCTGCCAGAGTATCACAGTTTTCCCTGGTTCCTCTTGCCCTCGGGGGGTCTAAAGAATTAGTCCCACCAAGTTGCCACTTCTCAGTAGACCTGGTAGTATTGGGGGCATAGATTAAGTCAAAGCGAGAGTACACTTCAAATAGAGAAGCAGGTCTGTCTCCCAAGTGGAGAAGACCCTTTGGGGTTGGGGTGCACTGGGGCTTATAAAGGTATGGGGCTTCTTCCGCTCAAGAGTGGGCTAATCACACTTGCAAATGATACCCACGTGACCTGGACCGGATGACTGAACGATCAGAGCTCAACCAGAAGAGGAAAGAAGAGGGGGAAAAAAAAAAGAGTGAGCTAATACA
>NW_006408723.1:2139888-2159055 GCF_000296735.1 Chrysochloris asiatica | reverse complement strand
TTCCTTAATCCCTGTTTAGTAGGAGAGGACTCAGGGTAAAGGGGTGGAGAGGAAACCAGAGTAAGAGGGGCCTAGGGCCCAGGGGTTCTAACCTGTCCCTGAGAAGATGTGGTGCGTTTGGAAGCTAATATGGCTAAAATGTATCATAACCATGGGGGAGCTGCAAAGGGCTTTTGCCTAGGACCAGCCAATAATGTTGATAGTAGATGTAACTATGGCATCTTTCCCTCAAACCATCAAATTAGGTGTTTGCCAAGTTTTATCCTGTGGAAAATTGGAGTATCCTGTGCTTATCTCAATTATAGGGAGCCAAGAGTAGTAATCCAGGACTATGGAATGGATGCCCATATCCCTAGGTGGGATGCTATGAGTCGATTTGTATTCCAATTCATCACTTCCCTGACTTCAGCATCAAACCCAAGCCTTTTTCCTGTTATCCCTCCTAAGGAAATCTTTAAGAATGACCCTGGAAAGAGTAGAAGAGATTGAGGTAAGACCTAAGACAAACATTAGAAGTAGAAACAGAATATAGGTGTGTGAACGCTTGGGTAGTAGAATGGGTTAAATATTCAGTGCAAGCTCTCAATAAAAGTGATTGCCATGTTTGCATAGCTGGGCTTTGGACATGTCCTGCAGGTTGGCTCTGTACTGAGACAAGGACACTTGGGGAAATTAAACTCATAAGGGTTTGTCAAAGACAAGTTCATCTCCATAGGGATGATGAACCACTCTTCTTGTCTTTGAAGGCAGGAAGCAGAGTTCACAGTACCCATAGGAGAATTGACAACTTACACCCACGTCCAAAATGTCACCGGTGAACCTAGCAGTGTCCTATTTGGCCCTCAGAGTAATGTGGAAAAGGGAATGTCCAAGATTTACTGCCATTTAATTGGATTGGGATGTGCGCATTGGTCCAGCTGGCAATTCCCTTCACCCTAGCGTTCTGCAAGAAACCTGAGCAACATGAGTAATCTTGAGGCCAGAGAGCTCTCCCTGGATCTCTTGGTAAGTGACAGCTTCATAAGTGACACCAGAGATGCCCTACAAGGGGTAGCTAGCCAAAGTTATGCCACTAGCCAGATGGCTTGGGAAAACAGAAGGGCACTAGACATGATGCTAGCCAAAAAGGAGGGTGGTATGTGTAATATTGGGAGCTAAATGTGGTATCCCTAACAACACAGCTCCTGATGGAACTATCACAAAGGTCCTGCCAGAATTAACCATTGTAACTAATGAATGGGCTGAAAACGCTAGAATTAACTAACTGGTTAGAGGGGTGGTTTAGAAAGTGGAAAAATATAGCCACCTCAATCTTCGTTTTTCTCATATTAGTAGTTGGAATTTAGACAGATATTAGATGTTCTGTCATGCCCTGAGTTTGAAGACTAGTGTAAATTCAGAGGAAGTCATGATTTGGTGTTGTGAGTGAGATTCAGAGCCAAAAAAAATTCTTTGTAAGGTTTTGTGGGAGAAAGAACAAAGGGGAATGGGATAAAATGTTTCAGCTGAAAGGAATACAGCTTCTAAGGCCCTATAGGGTTTACTGGAATTCACCTGTCTGAGGTCCAAGGCCTGTGAAGGGGGTTAGTCCAGGGTGGAGGGAACTTGTGTTTTAAAAGGTTAAAATGAAAAAAAAAAAGATTAATGTGTTTGATTACCTTATGGATATTGGCTTCTCCTGCTGATGATTGTAAAATAAAATATTGTAAAATATGTAATATGAATATTGGGAATTATGATTACAGAAGTCTGTAAGCTGGCCTTTGGTCTATATTTGAATGGATTCATTGGAACTTTAAGGGGGTATCTTGAGCCAGAACCTGAGTTGACATATTTGCATTTGAAAGGACATGCATGCCCACCCAGAACGGTTGAGTTTAAAAAAAAAAAAAAAAAAAAGACAGTTTGGCATTTTGAGTTTCAGAGGCTTCTAGGCAAGGAAAGTTGTCCCATTAAAGAAAACCCCTTTCTAGGACCAAAAGTTGAAGGGAACCAGCCAGCAATATTCTTGCTGACACACCACTGATCTTGAGATGAAATAAGAGGAAAAGCTGAATGTTTTGAAGTTCAGGGAGGTGTGTGTGAACTCCTACGCTTGCAGCTGGTACTCATTTGACCTAGCTTGGATGGTTAGGGTAGTTCAGTTGACTAGAACCTGACCAGATGAATATGAAGATGTTTAATACTCTGAGCAAGCATCAGCTGCTACAATTTGGACTTTTGCTTACTGGAATGAGTCTCTTCAGATCGAGGTACATGCATGTCTTCTCAGTGTACTGGATTGGTAGTATGGGCAATTTAGACATTACTATTCTGGTGTGGCGCCGTGGGTTAATGTGCAAGACTGCAAAACTGTCTGAACTGCAAGGTTGGTGGTTCGAGCTCACCAGCTGCTCCTTGGAAACCCTATACAGGATTGCTATTGGTTGGAGTCGACCCAACGGCACTTAACAACAATTGCGATAATTGGCTGACTTGACATATTTTCATGGGTGTGCTTGGTTTTAGAATAAGGGGTCAAGGGAAAATCCCCACTGACTAGTTTTGCTGTTTTCCAGATGTGCCTGGTGAAAGGGGGTACGGAATGATGCTGATGAGATAGTATTATTTCAATCGTAGTGCTGGTTGTCATGGTCAGAACTATAACTGTAGAAGATATGTAACTAAAAGGAGGAAATAGTTATTTTTCATTTCAGAAATGGACAGTCCCAAGATATCAAGAAGGAAGGGCTTCAGTGGAACTTGGGATATCTGCCTGAAGAAGCAGAGACAACAGAGATGGTGGCAGAAGTGGTGAAATGGAGCAGCTATGGACTCTAGGCCCAGGGACTGAATAAGGCTGTGTGCCTATGGGCTGGAGATTGGCTTTTGTACATTTATTTGTATATCTGAACAGGAAAAGGTAAAAATCATTCACTGCCCTCTCTGCCCAGGAGGCAAGCTAAAATGCTAATTGGGTTACTGAATGGGACCAATCATCCCCTCCCAAGAGATAAGCTCGAATGCTAATCAGGTTATTGAATTGGACCAATCTTCACGGTTTTCCCCCTCCCTTCAAACAGGTATGCAGCGTGGCCCCTCCCTGACTCTGACCCCATATAGGCCCTTGTTGTGTTGCCCTCCATTCCAGGCTCAGAATCTGGAGAAATTAGCTCTTATGAGTCAGCCGGCTTAATAGGAAACTCTGCTTCACCTCTCTGAGTGGCCTCGGTTTCTTCAACCATGAATCTAAAACTGCTTTAAGATATCAAGTACATGTAATTTGTTCAATATAGGCATAATTAGCTGTACTCTTAGGGACAGTGAGAAATGGTGCACTTTATAAAGAAAAGAGCCAACAGATACTAAATAGATTTAAGAAATATTTGTGAGAAATAGCTGTCGGAGATCCATCTTCAGAATCAAGGAAATCTTGGATGTAGCAAGTTGGCACAAAAGGGAACTCTGAGAAGAGGAGGGACTAGTCTGACCTTCTAGAAGCTTTTAAAGTAAGAATATACCCATCAAAGAAGTAGGGGAAGTTTATGAAGACAGGATGAAACTAACTTTAAATGAGAATGGCTCCCTGTAGGGGCTAGTAGGGTACCATCAGGAAAGATTATAAACTCCAAAGTACCCAGTAAAGGGAAAATGGAGGAGAGGCTTTTCTGAGTTAAGTTAATAAAACTCATTGTCAAATGGCCACACGGCGCATCTACCCTTGTCTATGGGGTTGGGCGCCTGCTTTTGCAAAATCGAAAAAAGATAACCTCATTCTCACTAAAAAACAAACAAACAAACAAAATCATCTGGATTCCTCTATACCAGTAATGACAGTACTGAAAAGGACATTAAGAAAACAATACCATTTAAAATAGCCAGCCAAAGGATGATGTATCTAGGAATAAATGTAACTAGAGAAACAAAGGACCTATACAAAGAAAACTACAGAGCACTACTACAAGAAACCAAAAGAGACTTACAAAACTGGAAGAATATACCATGCTCCTGGATAGGAAGACTTAACATTGTGAAAATGTCAATACAGCACAAAGCAATTTACACATAACATGTAATCCGAATTCAGATTCCAATGACATTCTTCAAAGAGATGGAAAAAAACAATTACAAACTTTATATGGAAAGGAAAGAGACCCAGGATAAGCAAAGCACTGCTTAAGAAGAAGAGCAATCACTCCCTGATTTCAAAATTTACTGCATAGCTACAGTGGTCAAAATAGCCTGGTACTGGTATAATGAAAGATACATTTGATCAATGGAACAGAATTGAAAATCCAGAAATTAACCCATCCACATACAGCCATCTGATTTTCAACTAAGTACCTAAGTATACTGCATGAGGTGGAGATGGTCTCTTCAACAGATGGTGCTGGCAACACTGGAAAGCGATATGCAAAAGACTGAAACAAGACCTTTACCTCACACCTTACACAAAAACCAACTCAACATGGATTAAAGACCTAAATGTGAATCCCAGAATTACAAAGACCATCAATGAAAAAATAGGGACAAATGTGAGAGCTCTAATAGAGGGCATACCAAACATTTTGAAACGTACACAAACAAAAACAGACAAAACAGATGATTGGGACATACTAAAAATTAAAAACTAAAGTGCATCAAAAGACTTCACCAAGAGGGTAAAAAGGGAGCCCATAGAATGGGAAAAAAATATTTTGCAATGACACATCAGACAAGGACTAATTTCTAAAATATATAGGAACCTACAATACCTTTACAAGAATAAGACAAATCACCCAATTAAAAAATTGGTACAGGACATGAATAGACACTTCACCAAGGAGGAGATCCAGGCAGCCAATAAACATATGCAGAAATGTTCAGGATCACTAGCTATTAGACAGATGCAAATCAAAACAATGAGATATCATCTCTCACCAGCAATAATGTTGTTGTTGTTAAGTGCCGTCAAGTCGGTTCCGACCCATAGTGACCCTGTACAGGGTTTCCGAAGGTGTAAATCTTTACGGGAGTAGAAAGCCTCATCTTTCTCCTGTGGAGTAGCTGGTAGTTTCGAACTGCTGACCTTAAGATTCACAGCCCGATTTGTAACCACTACGCTACCAGAGCTCCTTACCAGCAATAATAGCAAAGATTAAAAAAGTTGTTGTTGTTGTAAGTACCATGGAGTCAGTTCCAACTCATAGTGACCCTGCACAGGGTTTCCGAGGCTGCAAATCTTTAAGGGAGCAGAAAGCCTCATGCGGTGGAATTGCAAAATGGTCCAACCACTCTGGAAAACAGTATGGCGCTTCCTCAGAAGATTGGAAATAGAAATAGAAATACCTTATGATCCAACAATTCCTCTACTTTGTATTTATCCACAAGAAATATGAGCCTTAACACGAGTTGATAGATGCACACTAATGTTCATAGCAGCACTATTTACAATAGCAAAAAAATGGAGATAGCCTAAGTGCCCATCAATGGAAGAATGGATAAACAAACTTTGGTACATACACACAATGAAATATTATGCTACCCTAAAGAAAAACAAGCAGCAAGCCACCGTATAACATGGATGAACCTGAGGACATTATGCTGAGTGAAATCAGTCAGTCACAAAAGGAGAAATATGGCATAGGTGCATTATTGTGAAAGACTAAGTAAAAACACCCACACTAAAAGGAGGGGAAAATTTTATCTTTTATTTTACTATTATTGTTTTTTACGTTTTTGTTGGTTACTGGGGTGTATGGGGTGGGGTGAAGGGGAGGGAGAGGAAGGTGGAGCACAGGGTAGGGAATAAGCACAAGATAATGTGTTGTAGACCGTGCAGAGGTTCGAGGCCCTATAGGCCCGAGTGTAACAGATCTAGCCACTTGGCGGTTAATAGCAAATTGTTTTTCATCTTAGTGTTCAGTTATATTTATTTAATTCCAAACATGAGCCCTGGATGTCCACAAGAAAAATGCAATATTCCCCTAAGTTTCTAAGGTTAAGATTTTCCCCCTAGAATCAAGGCAGTAAAACTTCCTCAGAGGATGAACAAGGACAGGTTTACTGGGATTAAGCAGGGAGGCTCTGGAGAGGAACTGCCCGGGGTATATTCACTTGGGGTGGAGCAGTAAATTCTGGGAATATGGGACTAAGGACAAAGGGGGCAACGCCCTCTGACCACCCTGGGTTCAATCAGTTTGATCCAAGTGAAGGTTAAACCCAGTAAGGAAGAAAGGAATATTGGTTTAAGTAAGGTTTACTGGCTTAACTTATTTTAAAGATTGTCTTGTCTGAATAATACCATTCTTCTTCTGTAAAGGTCCCTCTCAGCTTGATGTGAAGCTCCTCCCCTGAATAAAGCAGAGCCCCGAGCCTCCCCAGCTGTGCATTACTGGTTGGAAGGCATGCAGTAAAGATTGCAGGGCAGTGAGTTGCTGCCTGCAGAGGCCATGATGCCTATACTCCCAAATCTGCCCACCAGTGTGATGCATCCACCCTGGCTTTGGGGTGCCTCATTGTCTCCCTTCTTCTGTTTGTCTGTGTATTCTTTCGCTATCCCTATCGCCGCTCGATCTACCCTCCTCGTGAACCAAACACTCGTGAACAACACAACTATGTCGAGGGCACACCCCGACAATAATGAAGTACAGGGTATGGAAGAGACACAGGATAGTTTGGGTGCTGGTGGATGCATACACTAGAAGGGGAATGGGAAAGGAAAAATAAGGCAGATGGGAGAATAGCTAGGCAGGTTTACATGGGCTAAATAGGACAGAGGTAAAGAACGACATAAGCACAAACATGAAACAGAGCTTGTGGATACAAAGATTGAGGCATGGTTTGAATGGGTAAAAGTGGGGAAATGATGTTAAGATGCTTGGCTGTTTTTTGAATCTTGGATTCCCTTGCCCACTATTGTAAAATAGACACTTGAATGGGAGAGAGAGGAATAGCCAGAAACACCACCACAGAAAGCTTGTAAATCCGTCTTCAGCCTATAACTGATTGTTGTTGTTGTTGTGAAGTGCCGCTGACTCAACTGGAATACCTAAAATGGGGCTAGAACTTGCCCAGTTAAGGAGGCTTCCTTTGGAGCCTCTGCAGTGCACAAGACCATAGGTGGAATCCTGATTCCCATCCAGAATCTTCTGAGGTGGGACATTTCCACTTGAAAGGACAAGCAGACCAGTCTGGAGCAGCTAGAAGAACAGAATATATTTCTTGAAAGAAAGAGCAGAAGGAAAAATCATAAACAGTAACAGCAGTCCAACTGACTACTGCAAGAACAAGCAAGTTGTTCCCCAGGGAGCCATCAAGGCAAGTGGTCAGGTCCCCTCAAGGCAAACACCCTCCTAAGACTGAAACTCAAATGGTATACACTAGCAGGCATATGGTCCTGCTGCAGACCACGTTGGTCGCCGATAAGGGGAGGTGGGGGAATAACAGCAATGAAGTTGTGAACAAAGTCCGACCACATTCAATAGACTCCTGTTAACCTGGATTGAGACCTGGTTAACCAGCAGTATGACGTGACCTGGGGACTCCTGGACCTAGGGGCAGAGACATTGCCCTAGAGGACTAGAAAGGAGTGTGAAGCATCAGCTGATATAAAGTGAGAGGAGACGCACAAGAACACCCACACTTTCAGATAGTACCTATTTGACCTGGCATCAATGGCTGGATGATCAAAACACAACTAGAGGAAGAAAGAAGAAAAGAAGAAAAAAAAAGGAGTAACCCACTATAAGTGGATGAACTTGACCTATGCTTGTGGATGCAGTATGACAAAGGAGCAGACATTCTCTATAGTGAGGATCATTCCCAACCACATGGTACACAGGGTCGACAGGGATGGAGAACTTAGACACTGGCTACCCAAAATGGGGGGACCACAAAGGCAAGAAATGACTGGCTTACAAGCTTTCAATAGGGAACCTAGCTCCAAAGGATACAGGGAAAGGTAGAACCTCCACTGAATTTTTTCCAATCTGTCTGGATGGGGTTGATAAAAGGTGAGGGGGAAAGGACTCCTGTGGTTCAACAGGGAATGACTGCTATCAGGTCTGACAGTGAGTGTTGGAAAGGTAAATGTAAATGTTTGGTAACAAAAGGAGGACAATGGCTGATTTTGCAGTCCAGGAGCGGAGATCCCTGGAACCATCAAAGCAGAAAAGCGAAGTACGAGACCTTGTCCGGGAAGGCAGTGACACTAGGGATGAAGGCAGAAAGGAATGGCTGGGGACTCAACTTAGGAAGGAAGAGGGGCTGTGTGCTGGCAGCCGGGGGGCAAGCATGTACCCTTTGGTTGTTTGATGATGCATGCAGGGTATTATGATCATTGCAATGAAACAAAATACGACAGGATGAATGAAAAGATAATGTTCACCCATGTAAACTAACACATAATTCACAATATAAACTTTAAAAAAAAAAAAAAAGATTAGCACTCGACCTCAAGGTTGGTTTGAACCTCAAGGTCGGCAGTTCAAAATCACCAGTCACTCCTCAGAAACTCTATACAGACTCACTATGAGTCAGAATTGACTCTACAGCACGTAACAACAACAACATGAGGAATGGATGGCTGCAGACAAGTTCTCTTAATCATATACTTGTCTTAGTCTTGTGAGGGTGTTTTCAACAAAAAACACCTGTGCCATGGAAAAAAATTATTTTGAGAACAGGGTTAATATCAAATTTTAAATGAAATTCAAGTAATCATTTACCCAAGTCATTGAAGGTTTATAATAAGTTAATACAAACGCTATCCCTCATAAAACCACATTTTTTAGATGTACCAAGCATTTTAAGCAAGGTTGGGAGGAAGACCTCAAAGCTGAACCAAGAGAAGATAATCAATCTTAACAAAAATAAAGATGGTGGCTGAAGTCCAGAAACCAGTGTAAAAAGATCATCGAATTACCACTGACACAACAGCTCCTAAAGTTGGGATCTCACACAGTTCAACATTTTCAATTTTGAGACCATCCTTCCCACAGTCATCATTCAGTTGAATAGATTCTGTAAGTTTAAGTGTTGCATGGAGCTGACTTTCAGCATCAGCCTTTTGGTTAAGATAGAAGCAAATGAAGAAAATGTTATGGAATCATAACTGGGGTAAGTCTTGGATTTACTAATACAATCCAGAGAACAAAGTCCAACCAAAACAGTGGCTTCTGAGGGAATCTGCTCATCCACCTTAAAATTAAGGCAGCGAGATCAGCTTGGGTTATGGTGACAATTTTTTGAGATCCCAAAGGGGTAATTCTTGATGAATTTTCTCGCAGGATAAAGGATGATTGTGGAGTCTTACCAAGGAGAAATTTTAAGAAAATGGAAAACTGAAATGGTGAGAAAAAGGTCAGGAAAAGTTATTTCGAAGAATTTTTTCTATCATAACAATGCAGCTGCCTATTCTTTGAGAGTAGTAAGGACTGTCCTACGAGAATTGTGTGAGGAAACCTTACTATACACACCCTGCAGCCCTGATCTTGCCCCTTCAGACTTGCCTCTTCAGATTGTTTTTGTTCCCAAAACTCTAAGAACATTTCAAAGAAACACAATTTGTGCTCTTTCAAAAACACTGCCATCAAATTGATTCTGACTCACAGTAACCCAATAAAGTCCAGTCTATGGTTCCAAGGCTATAAATCTTTACAGGAACGGACAGACTCATCTTTCTCCTCAGCAGTGGCTGTGGGTTTGAACTGCCAACCTTGCAGTTAGCAGCTCAATGCTTATCTTACAGTGCCACCAAAAGTCCCTTGAGGTTGTCAAACCTCAAAATTTTGATGTGGTGTAAACTGAAAAGCACAGAATTCCTTGGAGAAAGGCTAGAGAGATGGAAACACTGCCTTGAGATGTGTAGATGGAAGATATGTCAGTAAGTTTACATTTTGAAATTTTTGTTTAATAAAGGGTTCTAAGATTTTGTAGCAAAAAAATTTGGGTGTTTATTTCAGAAGCAAAATTTTTTTAAAAAAAGGCAAAATTCAATAAAAGAGGGAGACTATATACTTATACATTCAGGATGGTGCATCGTACATAAACATTATATAGCTTATTTCACATCCAATATAACACTCACACGTAATACGTCATTCTTCCTCCCATCCACTCATGTCCCTGCCTATGTCTCCCACGTAACCTGGAAAGCTCAGGAGCACTAAGTTTTCACTGACTCTGGAGTGATCTGAGTCTCCCCACTACTTGATGAGGACATGAGGAGTTCCATGACTGCTCTGCTAGCCCACATACCCCAAGGCCAACAACAGGTACAAAGACAATCAAACATCTGTCCAATGAAACCAGCTGTTCCAGATTAACCAGCCCCACCTCTTTCATAGCAATTTAACCAGAAAATGACTTCTTATAAAGATGTAGGGGTCAGTGGACATAAAATGCCACAACCTGGTAGATCTGAGGCATATTGCAAGCCATTATTGTCAAAGAAAGGGAAGAGAAAGAAAGCGAATGAACATCAACTGACCTCTGACAATATGGCGGATGGTTTTATTTCTCTTAGAAGAGAAATGTCGGTTGTAGCAGAGCGCAAAGGGCCCCATTTGGGTTGCTTTGGTGTTTCTATTATACCATTGTTCTGTGTACCCTGAAGTTCAGGAAAGTCCAACCTGGTATATTCAAACTCAGGCTTGGAGGTAGATCCATCGCTTTTTTCAATGATTCTGGACTTTCTGTCTGTTCGTTTATGATAGACATCTGTAATTGTAAAATCAAAAGTAGGTGTCAAAATTTAGATATAGCTTGTTGGCCTGTCCTCAAACTTACATTATATATAAGAAGTCTCCTTTTATGCAATAACAGGTTGTCATGAAAACATCCTAACCATGGCTAAAGATGTTGCTATTTTGTGTAATACTATAAAGAATGAGTGACCAGAAGGATGAATCACTCTGGTGGGGCCACCATGCAGAAAATCAAAATGTAGTTCTACAATGTATGAAATATCTACCTCAACTTCATGATGTAGATAGACAGACACTTTAAAGTTTTGTACATTTAAAGAGACTCCAATACATTTAAGTGTGTAAGATTTTCCTATTTTGTCAGTTGAATAAACTGGAGGAAGGGAAATAAATTCAACTTAATATACTTTCCCCTATTTTTTTCCTTCAAATACAAAGGCATGATGATGTAGATTATAGCATCATAAAACTTTTGTATTTAATTAAAAGGTCAGAGTTACTACAATTAACTAGAACTCTTTCTTTTCACAATTCCATGCACCAGATCCAGATGGTTTATTCTTAAAAAGTTTATCCACCAAGTAATATGTTATTCCTGTAGATAAAGTTGTAGACCATTCACCGTAAGTACACGATTACAAGGTTTCAAGTTATAATATAAATAGGTGATGCCTGTAATTAAACTGCACTAGTGAAAAACAGAAGCCTATAAAATCAATGCCTTTCAGCCAAACTAGAAAAGCAGATTTCAAGTCTAGAGCAAACATAACTTCTGGCATGAATAAAACTAGTGTCTTCTGAGTAACTATAATGCACCAGCTCTGGCATTGATTGGGATGGGATTTAAACAACAAACTCTCCCTTCTACTGATTATGAGTTGTTTCAGGAATGAACATGACTAAATACAGTACAAAACACACACACACATATATATATGTATACATACATATACGCACACGCACACACATATATACGCTCTTCTTTTTCAAGGACCTTATTTGAAATCCGAGGTTATCACCGACATACTTGCTGTGTAATGTTAAACGAGCTTTACGTGATGTACATTTTAAGGGTATATTACAAAATCCACAACACAACTAGAGACAGGACTTCCAGAATGGCACAGGAGGCTGATGACCTCAAATCCCTGACTACCCACTCTCACTGCTCAGAGCAATGACCAGGAACAAGCCTACATAGAACTGTGTCGTCTCTGTGGTAGATGGCTGAGGTTAACCGAACACTGTAGAGACTGCTATTTTTACCTGATTTCAAACTGTTTCTTCCATGAATCGATGTATGACGGGAACCTCTAGCAGATTTTACATCAGATGATATAGTTCCACCAGACCGTCTACTCTCAAACTTTGGTTCATCATATGTTTTTTTCTGCAGGAAAGATTAAAAATAACAAACAATAAGAAAAATACCCGTATTAAACACAAACACACACATAAATATATATATATATATATATATTTAAATCCTAACTGCAAATTTACAAGTATTCGCAGTTCAACCATTCTATAAAAGGTTAGATCATATCAATTCTTTAAAATTCACAAAAAAGGTAAGCAATGCTGAAATATTATTCACACATTTACCAAATGTTCACTGTAAACATTAAAACACACACACAACAAAACCCACAGCATGTACTCACCTTAGGAAAACCTTCCATTTCTGGAGGAAGATGGCAGCTGTGCTCACTTCGGGGCTTACCGTTGTGCAAACCTCGGTAACAACGTTGGTTGTATTGAAACTGAGAGCCAGGCACTGAGCAAGCCTTCTGTATAGACTCAAGGGTGTAAGGAGAATACGAGTATGGATGAATAGTTATGTCAGAAGACACACACTGAGGTGGTAAAGTTGAAACTCCCAAGGCCATATCTTCTGTATACATTTTCTGCCTAAATATAAAATGTACACCTCAATTGCAGATATCACATCAAACCAAGCAGCTTAGTATTTTATTAAAACTGACTTAAACTTTGTCATAATTTTGAGTCTATTTGTTCAATCAATGAGATATACTTAATTAAAAGCCAAATACAATCTTTGGGCAAAGGAAGGTGCTATTTGTATTTTTTCACAAATGAGCTGTGAATCCCATGAGAAAATTGCACTACAACAAACAAAAATGCTATCAAAAGATGCTCCTGCAACTTGACTCTCATTCTGTCACTTGAGAGAGCCTCTCAACTCCCCTGGACAAAATGGCTGTACATACCATACTACTTGCTTATGAAGCAGCTACCCAATTCAATCCCCACCTAACAACCTGCAGAGCCTGCCTCTCTGTGGCCTCTAGATTCCGTAGATCGTTTTCTCCAGCCTTTGCCCTCCTCCAAGCACACTGTCTCCAACATTCTGCTGCCAGGGTCACTGTGGCAAGGGGGTGAGGGCACACAGCATAGTGTTCCAAGATGAGATGAACCCCATCTCTGAAAACTATTACTGGCCTCAGTTTGTTCAAGCACTAGAGAAAACTACATCATACATTGGTTTGGTTTGGTTTAGCAACTCTGGTATCCGGTCAGAGATTTCCATCATGTCCCAGTCCAAGTTGACAAAAGGAAAAATGCCTACCAGCAGGGTTAAAGCAGCGAGAAAGCAACATCTTCTCATTCGCAGAAGTGAGAACTCCTGAAATCAGCACCAGTGGATGCTTCCATGAATTTCTAGAGTTGAAATTTTCTTGTAACAAACCAGTGAAATACCAAAGTGTACTGGTACATAGACAGGCAGGGATATCTAAATCTAGTTAAGAAACCTGTATGTCCTTCAAACTGTTTGACTCTCAGGAGATATTGGTTTAAGGAACATACAACTAGAAACCATATTTCTAATCTGCAAGTTAAGAGATTACAATGAATAAGAACGGCAGTCTGTTTCCGTATGTTGTTGTTGTTGCTAAGTGCTCTCTAGTCAGTTCCAACGCAGTGACCCTGGATAGGGTTTCCAAGGAGCAGCTGGTGGGTTTAAACCACCACCTTGTGGTACAAATCGACCTTGCGGTCCAGTACTTACTCTACGGTGCCACAATAGGACTCTATATAGGTTACCAAAAACCAAAACCAACCTATCAGTGCCATTGACTCATATGATTCCAACTCATAGCAACCATAGGGTTTCCAAGACTATAAATCTTTTTTTGTCCCCTGTGGAGAGGCTGGTGGATGTGAACCTAGACCTTTAGGTTAGAGGACCAAAGCTTAAGCCACCAAGGTCCTTTCTGTTGGCTACAAAAATTCAGAGAATGCTCACCACTTTAGCTCTACCTTTGTTCTGTACTGACTTACAGTCTGTGATACATATACGTGATATTGTATGATAACCTTAGATATTGTAAAGTCTTTTATTTTGCAGTGTCCAGCTGATACCAAGTGGGGGGAGATGCACAAGAATGACCAAACTTGCCTATAGTACCCATTTGACCTGGCTTCAATGGCTCGATGACCAGAGGAAGTTAAAAAAAAAAAAAAAAATTGATGAAGGAAGCAAGTATAAATTGCTATAATTTGATGAACTTGACCTATTGTTATGGATGTGGTGGTGGTGTGCTGTGGAGTCGGTTCCAACTCATAGCAACCATGTATAGGGTTTCTGAGGCTATAAATCTTTACGGGAGCAGAAAGCCTCATCTTTCTCCCATTGAACTGCTGGTTCTTTTGAACTGATTACCATCAGGTTAGCAGCCTATGCTACCAGAGCTCCTTACTGATGGATGTAGCAGCTCAAAATACCAACTGAGAGGAAAAGAGTCCACATCAATGATCAAGCCAAGACCCTCAATATGCAGGGTTGATAGGGAAGGGCAACTTAGACTTGGCTACCTAAAATGGGGGGCAATAAAGGCATGAAGTGGCTGGCTTACAAATTTCCAAGGACTTGAATTTCAGACTGTGCGGGAGGACGTAGAATCCCTATTGAATACTTTTCATCTTGTCTAAATAGGTCTGGGAGAGGAGATGGGGATAGGATTCGATTAATTCAATAGTGAATAAATGTTATCATGACTAACTGTGACTTGTCACAACTGTAAAGGTAGAAGTTGTATAATATAAAGGAAGACCCCAGGACCATCAAGGGAGAAGAGCATGAGCGAAATGTGGGAACCTAAACAGAAAAGCAGTGACACCAGAAATAGAGGCAGAGATGATGACATGGAGAGACAGAGCACTCTGACGACTGAAGACTCTAGACTCATGGAAAGAGAAAGGTTGTTTGCTGGTGGCCAGGCTTGCAGAATGTGCCCTTTGGTTGTGTAAATGATTATATATTCCGAAGTGTTTTTGTGTACATAAAAAAACCCACAAAAAACAGAGGGAACAGAAGCAAATACTGTTAGACGATGATGCACGGAGGGGGTTGTAATCATTGCATTAAAACAAAATACGATAGGATGAATGCAAAACTGATGTTCTCCCATGTATACTATTACTCAAGTCACAATAAAAGCTTTAGAGAAAAGAGAGAGAGAGAAGGGTACAGACAATGAGTTGATAGAAAACAGTTTAAAATATATATATATATATATTTTTTTTTTTTTTCAAGTTAGAAAACTGGGCAATTAAACAAAGGGAATTTAGTAGAAAGGAAAGGCAGGGTTTAGAGGCAGTTAAGAAAATTTCACCTGCTAATCAGATCTTTGGGGTTCAGTTCTATTTAGTAGTCCACTTTGGACAAATTCCTCAAGCATCTTGGGTTTTCTGTCCTTCTTCCTCTGGAAAACTTCACATTCACCTTCTCAGCCTACCACCCCCTTCGCTTGAAGAAAAATCTCTCAATACCACTAAGATAGAAGAACAAGCAGAAAAAAGGATTAAAAAAATCTAAAGAATGTCTAGGATTCATGTTGGGCAACATGAATTGGAATACCTTAACAATTATCAGCATTCCGGAACAGGAAGAATCACACAAGCCCACAGAGGAGATAGTTGAAGAACTGCTGGAAGGAAATTTCTCTAACATCCTGAAAACCAAAAAGGTATGCATTCAAGAGGCTCAACAAACCCAGGAAGGGCAGACCCCAAAAGAAAATCACCAAGAAATATCATACTCAAGCTCTCTAAAATCAAAGATGAGGACAGAATCCAGAAAGCAGCTAGGGAAAAGAGAAACGTTACATTCAAAGGCAAGCAAGTCAGATTAAGCTCAGATGTCTCAGCAGAAACCATGCAGGCACAAAGGTAATGGGAAGACATATATAAAACCCTGAAAGAAAAAAACTGCCAACCAAGAATCCTTTATCAAACAAACCTGTCAATCAACTATGATGATATAATCAAAAGATTCCAGGATAAACAGAAACTAAGAGATTTTGCCAAAGCCAACCCTGCGCTACAAAACATCCTAAAGGGAGCTCTGTGGACTGAGAACCAACAAGAACAGACACCAACCAGAGACTGACATATGTGGCAGCACCTTCCAGAACTAAATCAACAGATGGAAGAGTCAAGAACAGAACAAAATTATAAGAACAAACTCAAGAGAATCTGGGCGGGTCAGTCTATGATCAAAACACAAGGTGAAAGAAGGTAAACATTGAAGAAAAGGGATCTAGACGGTGAGAAGGTCAGGTAGATTAGTGGATAAAACAGACTTAACTAAATGGAGGGAAAAGTTAATGGACTATAAGATAACCTCAAAGAAAATTAACACTTCACAACATAACAAAAAAATGAAAATCCAAGAAGAACGTGGAAACTTTAAAACATTAAAAATCTTAGGAGGAAACTCACAACATAGAACACAAAAACCATGAACTCAGAAGATATGAAGAACAAAGAAAGCAGCAATTACCCCATATCTAATAATAATTACATTGTGTGTAAATGGATTAAATACACCCGTTAAAAGACGGAATGTGGCAGAACAGATAAGAAAACAAGATGTTTCAATATGCTGTCTTCAAGAGAAACATCTTACACAAAAAGACAAAAACAGATTAAAAGTCAAAGGATGGAAAAAAATATACCAAGCTAGAAAACTCATTAACACCTGCGACATGCATATGATACAAGCTTGCTTGCTGAAAGTGAAGAGGACTTAAAAGATTTACTGGTGAAGATCAAAGACCAAAGCCTTAGGTATGGATTGCATCTCAATATAAAGAAAACAAAAATCCTCACTACTGGACCAATAAACAACAAGGACTTCATTCTTCTTGGATCAACTATCAATACTCATGGAAACAGCAGTCAAGAAATCAAACGATGTACTGCATTAGGCAAATCTGCTGCACAAGATCTTTTTAAAGTGTTGAAGAGCAAAGATGTCAGCTTGGGGACTGAGGTGTGCCTAACTCAAGCCATGGTATTTTCAATAAACTCATATGCATGTGAAAGTTAGACAGTAAATAAGGAAGACTGTAAAAAATTGATGTTTTTGAGTTATGGTTCTAGAGGAGAATATTGAAAGTGCCATGGGCTGCCAAAAGAACCAACAGATCTGTGTTGGAAGAAATGCAGCCAGAGTGCTCCTTAGAGGCCAAGATGGCCAAACTTCGTCTCTCACACTTCGGACATATTGTCAGGGGGGGATCAGTCGCTGGAGAAGGATATCATTTTTGTTAAGGTGGAGGGTCAGAGAAAACGAGGAAGACCCCCAGTGAGATGGATTGGCCAAGTGGCAGCATCAATGAACTCAAGCGTGGCAACAATACTGAGGTTGGCCCATGATCGAACAGTGTTTTGTTCTGCTGTGCATAAGGTTGCTATGAGTTGGACCGACTAAATGGCAACTAACAACAACAACCCTGGATAGAGCATTCCAGACAAAAGACTAGAGAAAATAAGGATGGCACCAATTTCTACACCACAGCAGGAATTTATTCCAGCATCTTGTCTTTAAAAAATTCCAAATGGTTCACAGTTAAAGTCATAGGAAGAAAATGCGTATCTCCCACACATCATGCACAACAGGATATCATGCTTGGTAAGGTGGAGGGTTTGAGAAAAAGAGGAAGATCCCCCAGAGAGATGGAATGGCCAAGTGGCAGTTGGCCCAGGATCGGGCAGTGTTTCCTTCTGCTGTGCATAAGGTTGCTATGAGTCAGCACCGACATGATGGCACCTAACAACAATTGCAATAAAAAATGAACAGTAGTGGCAGTACTTATCTCTGATAAAATAAACTTTAAGGCAAAAATCAGCATAATAGATAAAGATAGATATTATCTCATGATTAAAGGGATAACTGAACAAGATGACATAACCATAATAAATATCTATGCTCCCAGTGAAAGAGCTCCAAAATATATAAAAAAACTGGCTTACAAGCTTTCAAGAGGGAGTCTAACTCCAGAGGGTGCAGAGGAAGTTAGAATCTCCACTGAGCTAGTATCCAATCTGTCTGGGTTGGGCTGATGAAAGGAGATAGGGATAGGACTCTTGTAGTACAACAGTGAATAAGTGCTATCAGGACTGACTGTGAGGATTGGAAATGTAAAGGTAGATGTTTTGTAGCAAAAGGAGGGGAGTGGTTGACTTTGCAGCCCACTCCCAACCGCTGTTCTCAAGAATGATCGCACCATACCCTCCATGAAAGGTGGTGGTGACGTGCCGTGGAGCTGCTGCCGACTCACACTGACCCTGTACAGGGTTTCTGAGTCTGTAAATCTTTATGGGAGCAGAAAGCCTATCTTTCATCGGTGGAACAGCTGATAGTTTAAAACTGCTGACCCTGAGATTAGCAGCCACTCATAACCACCACGCCACCAGAGCTCCTTGTATTGAAGTTCATTTAGTTATAACCCATTACAAACCACTTCAACGATGAAGCTCTTTCAGTATTTCTTTCAAGTGATAAGAACCTAATTAAGATCGTCAAGCCCCTCCCCTTAAAAATCCAACCAGCGAGAGAGAACAAACAAGATGGCGGATCGGGTGGACGTATAGCAGAGAGCTCTGCCAACAACACAGAATACCCAACCAAGCAGGTTCAGGGGATGGTCCCAGAACTCTGAACCACATATAAAGGAATACTTAGAAGGTTAGAAGGCTCGCAGCTGGGGGAATTTGTGGCAGAAGCAAGAAATCTATTGCTTTCTAGTCCGGGACGCTCGGCTGCTCCAGGAGCTGCCGTCTTGGATGAGACCACGTGGGGGAAAGATCGGAGCAGCCACAGACGCCTGGCAGAACCGCTGAGATAAAGGTGTGGACATTCTTCTCTTTTGGTAGCTGTTCATTGGTCCCTTGTTGTCTGCGTACCTCCATTCTGGTGACTATAGGGGTGCTTGAGCTAGTGGGCATCCCAGCCCCACCCTCGGAGGGTTCTACTACGCATGCGCACAGATCTCTCAAAATTTAAAGAGACAGTTTCCAATTAAAACCAAACGGCCACAGCCGGCCCTGAACTGTTTCAACTAGAAAAACGGACTGAACAGGGATTGTGGAGCAGGACAAGCAGACAAAAGAGGTAACAGGCCGAAAATTAAATCCTAAGTTACATCAAAATGACCAACAGTGGTATCTTGAAACTTCTCAGGAAGAAGAG
>NW_006408723.1:2116969-2137196 GCF_000296735.1 Chrysochloris asiatica | reverse complement strand
ACTTATTATGACCCTATTCAAAATACCACCAGAAGTTGCCTACTTCCTACCCCAGCAAACCTGAGTTTCCAGCTGTCATCCAGGTTTTCAATGGCTTCACCAGACCAACTGAACCTGTCTCACACATGCATCTTGCATTTCCCTTGCTATCTCCACCCAAACCAACCAACAGGAACTATGAAATTCAAAGTTCTGCCCTCTGCTGTTCTCTACTGCCAGGCCAAGTTTCCACACAGTATGAAAAGATGTTGAAAATGCTCAACAAACTCTTACCAAATCCAACAGTCTTTTTGGGAAACAGAACTAAGCTCAGGTCAGAATCTGAGTGCTATCTCTGGTCCTGGCATGTCCTACTAGAATGACTGTGGAAAATGTGCCTAACCTGTGTAAAAATTAGATTTACACTATTCCTTACCCCCACAAACCTCACAGATTGTGGCAAGGATAAAATAATAATAATCAAACAGAATGCACACATTATTATAGTATGTTACACATGACTTGGCACAGCGTCAACTATGATTATCAATTATCACCATTTACATCATGCAGAACACAACTTTGTTTATATGGCCTTCTATTTACAGTTTGTTCATTATACCAGTTAGTAATTCTATATACAGCTAACCTTTGAACACAGGGTTAAAGTGCACAGGTCCACTTTATGGGTGGGTTTTAAAACTCCGTGACTCAAAATCATAAGAAGACCAGCCTTATTGGTCACGTCACAGAGACCCTTGGTCCTTCTTCAGCTCTGAAACTGAACTTACTCTGTGCCTCAATTTTTAGTCACATGATAGGTATACAGGGGGACAATACTAGTGAGGTACACACACTGTATAACAGTCAACATTGCTGATTACCGATGGATCTTAGCTGAATGCAGAGAATATCAGAAAGATGTTTACCTGTGCTTTCTTGACTATACAAAGGCTCTCAAGCTATGGACAACATTGCGAAGTATGAGTATTCCGTAACACTTAATTGTGCTCATGAGGAATCTGTACCTGGACCAAGAGGCACTTGTTGGAACAGAACATGTGAACACTGAATGGTTTAAAATTTAGAGAGGTGTGCGACAAGGTTGTATTCTTTCACCATACTTATTCAACTTGTCTGCTGAGCAAATAATCCAAGAAGCTGGGTTCTATGAAGAAAAACGTGGCATCATGATTGGAGGAAGACTCATTAACCACCTGTGATATGCAGATGACACCTTGCTTGCTGAAACATTTACTGATGAAGATCAAAGACCAAAGCCTTCAGTATGGATTACATCTCAATGTAAAGAAAACAAAAATCCTTATCACTGGACCAACAGACAACATTCTTATCAATGGAGAAAAGATTGAAGTTGTCAAGGACTTCATTCTTCTTTGATCAATTATCAACACTCACAGAAGCAGCAGTCAAGATATCAAATGAATTGCATTAGACAAATCTGCTGCACAATACTTTAAAATGTTGAAGAGCAAAGATGTCAGCTTGAGGACTAAAGTGCGCCTGACCCAAGCCATGGTATTTTCAATAACCTCATATGGATGCGAAAGCTAGACAGTGAATAAGGAAGCCAGTAGAAGAATTGTTGCTTTTGAGTTATGGTGTTGGAGAATATTGAAAGTGTCATAGGCTTCCAAAAGAACCAACAGATCTGTGTTGGAAGAAGTGCAGCCAGAGTGCTCCTTGGAGACCAAGATGGCCAAACTTTGTCTTTCATACTTCGGACATATTGTCAGGAGGGACCAGTCGCTGGAGAAGGATATCATGTTTGGTAAGGTGGAGGGTCAGAGAAAAAGAGGAAGACCCCCAGAGTGAGCTGGATTGGCCAAATGGCAGCATCCATAGACTCAAGCATGGCAACAGTAGTGAGGCAGTGTTTCGTTCTGCTGTGCATAAGGTCGTTATGAGTCGACACTGACTCGATGGCACCTGACAACACTCAAGATTAAAAGGGCAGTATTTACCTGAGAACAAAATTCAGAAGGGTAGGGAAAAGAGGAGGAATGGAAATTCAAAACACAGGGGCGGGGGATAGGTGGTATTTCATGGAGGGAACTGCCGTCATTGAGATGAAACAAAGTATATGATTTGCTGAGTGTAAAACTGATGATATGTAAACCTTCTCTCAAGTCACAACAAAAAGTTAAAACAAAACAAAAACAAAAACAAAAACTTCCTGTGAGTAGCCATCTTCCCGGAGCAGTTCTCCTCTCCAGTAAACTGTTGTTGTTAAGTGCTGTCGAGTTGGAACTCATAGCCACCCTGTACAGGGATTCCAAGGAACAGCTGGTGTGTCTGAACTGCTGAGCGTGTGGTTCACATCCCTGTGCTGATCCGACAGTGCCACACCAGTAAGTTGTGTACTGCATCAAAAGTGATCGGTCATAGTCCTCACCTGCCTGTTCATAGTTAGTGCAATACTGTAAAACAAGAAAGCCACTAGTGATGCTAGAAATGCTCCCAAGAAGCAAAATCATGACGTTATAAGAAAAAGCTGACTTGCCTGAAATGTAGTACTGATGAAATTTTGCAGCTGCAGTTACTCACCATTTCAAGATTTTAAAAAATCCAAAATTTAGGACCATTGTAAAAAAGGAAATTTGTGAAGCCATAGCTATTACACTAACAGGCATGATGAAAACCTTGCACTGTTTGTGAAATATCTTTTTATCTTATATTGAAAGGACAGTTTTTATGTAGGTGAAGTATACATTTAACATATAAAATATATGTTAATAGCCTTACTGGTAAGGTTTTTGATCAACAATGGTTATATTTTTGAAGAGTCAAAAGTTTTAAGCAAATTTCTGACAGTGTAGGGAGGTTGGCACCCCCAAGCCTCGTGTTGTTCAACAGTCCCCTGTACCTCTATTGTATTTCTTTGTCTTGTCTTATAAATCTGTAGAAACTGGTATACTTTTATTCTTTCATTTTCATCAGTTCAAGTCTATTCAAGACTGACAAAAAGAAAAGCAGTGCATGAGATTATAATTTTTCTCCTTCACAAACCTTTCAATAATTAATTGAGTGAATATGTGATACATCTTTGAGTACACTGTTTAGCGCACACCACCAAAAAAACCAAACAGGTGTAAGCCATATCAAAGGAACACAAAGTACAAGGATTCTTCCACAAACACTCAAGCTGATACTGACCTTACAAATAAACCATACAGTTAAGTGCAAGGGTAACATTTCTCCAAATTCAAATCTTAGAGGAATGCATTTTTAGAAGGAAAAATAAAACTAAAAGGAAAACATACGCCCTGTTCAACTCAAAT
Source organism: Chrysochloris asiatica (assembly GCF_000296735.1). Lineage (NCBI taxonomy): Eukaryota > Metazoa > Chordata > Mammalia > Afrosoricida > Chrysochloridae > Chrysochloris > Chrysochloris asiatica. The sequence goes on along the minus strand of NW_006408723.1, from coordinate 2,133,915 downwards.
TTATAAGAATCTAAAATAAAAATCTGCAAAATCCATTCCCATAAACATATATAAAACATCTGACTGAAAGCAAAACCCAGCAATTTCCAAATACTTCTCCACACAAAAACGAAGAAAGGTTGCTAATAAGACTAGTTTTCTAATCCAGAGAAGCAGTGATGCCTGAGATGGAGGCAGAGATGATGACATGGAGAGATGGAGCAGTTAGGGACTGTACACACAGAGAGGGAGAGGGGCTGTGTGCTGACGACGGGGGCAGGCTTGTAGTGTATATTCTTTGGTTGGCTGATGATGCATGGAGGGGACTGTAACCATGGCAATGAAACAATATAGGATAGGATGAATGTACAACAAATGCTCTCTGATTTAAACTATCACATAATTCACAATGAAACATTAGAGAAAAAAAAAAAAAGATTAGTGGTTTAAACCCACTGCATACTCCAAGGGAGAAAGATGTGACTATAGGGTCTGGTAGAGTTACAGTCTTGGAAACCGTAGGGCGGTTCTACTTTGTCCTGTCGGGCCACTAAGTATTGGAAAGGACTCAGTGACAGTATTTTTTTGTTTTATTTTCACACAAAAGGAACAAAAATTTGAGTACAATTTGTCACTGTCTAGGAAAACTCCCTCTTAAGAATGAACATAGAGAAACCATTATGCCTGTTCATCAGGAAATTTATACAAGAATGGTCATAGCATTATAAACTAAGGCAAAAACAGAGAACACAAATTTCCATCAGTAGTTGTTGCTGTTGTTAAGTGCCGTCGAGTCGGTTCCTTCTCACACAACTTATTTATCTACCAATAGCATATTGGGTACATAAGTTGTATACTTTTAAGTTTCGTAAATTGAATAATTAAATATAGCAATCCGAATGAGTCTCAAAAAGCTATTAAGCACCCAGAGGGAATGAAAGCAAATACTGTTGAATGATGATACATGGAGATTGTAATCATTGCAATGAATCAATGGTGTAAAGCCTATGTTCTCCCATGTAAGCTATTACTCAGTTCACAATAAATGCATATATATCTAAAGCAAAATAGCAAGTTCCAGAAAAAAAAGTACATATAGCTTTAATCTAGTAATATAACACTTAAAACATGCAAAGTGAAGCAATAGATAATTTCAGTGCATAAACATGTATGGTAAAAATAAACACAAAAACAGAGCAATTAAAAAATGCAAAATTCAAACTAGTTACCTCAGAGAGGAAAGGAATACATAGGATTAGATTGAGGCACAGGGCATTTCAATCTTAATAGAACGTTCTGTCTATCAAATTGGGTGGCTGATAGTAAGATGCCTGTTACATTATTATTTTGTCCATTCGTTTTATATATTATTCTGTATTTTCTCAATGTTAGATAAAAACAAGAATAAAATTCTGAAGTTATCAAAAAAAAAAAAGACTAGTTTTCTAGGATGGTTTTAAAATGTGAAACCTTTAAAAAAAAGTATATATATTTATTTTGCTCTTTCATCATTTCTTCTGTAGTAGAAACATAATATAGTTCTAAACTTTAAATTGCATTGTTGTTAGGTGCCCTTTAGTCGTTACTGACTCAATATAGTGACCCGATGCACAACAGAACAAAACACTGCCGAGTCCTTGGCCAACCTCACAATTGTTGCCATGCTTGAGCCCACTGATACTGCCACTTTGCCAATCTATCTCGTTGGGGCTCTTCCTTTTCCTCTGACTCTCCACTTTACCAAACATGGTATCGTTCTCCAGTGACTGGTCCCTCCTGACAACATGTCTGAAGCATGAAAATGAAGTGTAGCTATCCTGGCCTCCAAGGAGCATTTTGGCTATACTTCTTTCAATACAGATGTTTGTTCTTTTGGCAGCCCATGGTACTTTCAATCACTGTTCAACTTTCTCATGCATATGTTGTTGTTATGTGCCGTGGAGTCGGTTCCGACTCATAGCAACCCTATACAAGGTTTCCGAGGTTTTAAATCATTACGGGAGCAGAAAGCTCCCATGGAACAGCTGGTAGTTTTGAACTGCTGACCTGCATATGAGGAAATTGAAAATACCATGGCTTGGGTCAGGCATACCTTAGTCCTCAAGCCGACATCTTTGCTCTTCAACACTTTAAAAACGTCTTGTGCAGCAGATTTGTCATCATTTGATTTCTTGGAGGCTGCTTCTTCCATGAGTGTTGATGGCTGATCCAAGAAAAATTACTTACTAATAATTGTAATGTCGTCTAGTATCTTGTTTACACCAAATAATAATGAATACGGAGGTGTCAGGAGTCCTGGTGTGGTGCTGTGGGCTAATGTGCTGGGTGCAAGGTTGGCTTGAACCGGCAAGGTTGGCTTAAACCACAAGGTTGGCAGTTTGAGCTCACCAGTCGCTCTTTGGAAACCTCTTACAGGGTCGCTATCAACCAGAACCGACTTGACACTTAACAACAACAACATGGAGGTGTCAAAAGAAAAATAATAGACATCCTACTTTTATTTTAAGGTTTCAGTTTTTCTTACCCAGGAAACCAAATAGTAACTGTAAAAAAAAAAAAAAAAAAAAAAATTACTGTCCCCAAGTAAATTCTGCCAAAGGATTTTTTTTTTCCACCCCAAATTGCTGTTTCTTTCCTGCTCAAAATCAGGCCTTTTAAGAGTCCTGGTGTGGCACTATAGGACATGCACTGGACCACAAGATTTGTTTGAACTGCAAGGTTGGTGGTTCAAACCCACCAGCAGTTCCTTGGAAATCCTATACAGGTTCACTATGAATTGGAACTGACTTGACAGCACTCAACAAAAACACAATAACAAACCGTCTGAGCACTCAGGCTTACTTAAATTACAAACAGTATCATGGCTGCAGATGACCAGATTGCCAGTGACCACCTGGAGAACTGAATCACTCAATCTCAGTTAAAAACTGAAGGTGTGGTTCAATTATGTGGAAATTAGCCAATAGGTGATCATCTATTTTTCTTCCTTCTCTTTATAAGCTTCATTGTTGTGATGCTGTGAAGTGCCATCGAGTCGGTTCCAACCCATAGGGGAACTGAACAGGATTTCTGATGAGTGACTGGTGAGCTTGAACTACCGACCTTTTGGTTCAAACAGACTTTGCAGTTCAGCGCATTAACCCACAGTGCCACACCCAGAGTCCATAAGCTTCATTGTAACCCATCTACTTAGAACCATCTGCTTTTGTTTGGAATCAGAATGGACCTCTGTATGCAGGGAGAACTAGTTGCTCAGAAGAAAACTTAGGTTTTAAATTCTTTAAGTTTTGATTTTTAATAGAGGGAAAGAAGAGCAAAGTTAGTTTCCATTTTGAGTACATTGTTGTTTTTGTTATGTGCCTCGAGTCAGTTCCAACCATAACAACCCTACATAGGGTTTCCGAGGAGCAGCTGTTGAGCTTGAACCACCAGCCTTGCAGTTCAAACAGTTTGAGTACATAATACAATTAAATTGTGCTACAGGCTCAAGACCTTCTTGGCTGAGGAGCATATTGTTTAGCTTCTTTGCTGAATTTCAAAAGTGTTAGTTGAAGCACATCAATATTTGGACACTTTATCCCCATCAGGAGCCAAGAAATAAAGTCCCTAGGTACACATGACATTTAGAAAGATACATACTCAGTCACTGGCAGTTCCTGAACAAGTGGATAATAAGTAGCTGTGCAGCTAGGGAAGACACCTGCTTCTGAGGACTCTGGCCACACTGCATTTAGCCTAGTAAATTTTGGAACAAATGGTTTCACATCTGCTGATAACTTGATGCCCTGAAGGAAAAAAGGGAGATTTGACTACAAGCATTCTGAGATCAACCAATCAAAAGCAAACAAAAAACAGGCTTGAGGGACTCAATTCTAATAGCCCAGAAATGCTAATCCAGGACTTGTGTTCTCACCCTTAAACCTATCAAAGAAAATGGTTTAGTAATGATTTCTTGCCATTTTTTTTTTTTTAGAAAAAGTAGTCTTCAAAATGTTCTCAGTTAAAAACAAGGTCAAGTGGAAATAAAATTCAACCCAGGTTATAGAGTCAAAACCACACTGATGTTTCTTTAAACTTAAAATTTTGGTTTTTTTTTTTTTTTACCTCTTCCTGTTTTGGTTAAGGTTAACCAAACTATTACAGTCAAATATATTCGTGGACTGCGTAAACTAGCACTTAAAATACACCGCAAAAGCTTATTTCCATGAAATTTCTCAAAGGTGATATGAAACATTTCATTCTTACTGAATCACTAAGAGTCTTGTCTTTGCTAAAAAATTAACCTACCGCCATGATCCGCTTCTAGTTGAATTTTTAAAATGCTTTAAAAAAAAAAAAAAACATACATGAAGGTATTTACTTGTACCAACAATTTCATAATCATGGCTTTTAACTAGAGTTTAAAGCTATGTGATTGTTAGGGCTTCACCTAGAGTAGCAGTGAGTATGTAGAGCTGAAACTTTAACGTTTTAAAAACCTAAGGTGTTGTAAAATAAACTACCTCTTCCTAATAGTGAGGTAAACTATTTTACACTCGGGATGTAGGAAGGCAGCAGTTATTTATATCTAGAGTCAAGATATTAAACACAGTTCTAAAGGCTATGGTTTGTTTGCGACCCCGGAAGGCTGGCGGCTCCCCCGCGGCCGCGTTCATGCGCAAGCACAGTCATCAGCCTCTGGCCTACGCCTGCCGGCGACTCTGCATCCCAACTCATGGCCGGGCTCCTGTGCTTCATTACCGCCAGACAAAGACTCGGGGAACTCCCGCCCCTTCGTCCGCCCGCGGCCGATCAACCCAGGAGACCAGGCGAGGCGAGTGAAGCCTCGGAGAGAACGACCATAGGCCCTGAAGGACCATTGGAAGGGGAAGCGCAGACGCCGGCAACTCTCCTCACCCACACGGGCCTCGGGCAGACCCCTAGCAGCCCTCACCTCGCCTTCGGGCTCCCGCGGCTGCTCCGAAGCCATGGTGGGCGGCTCGGAGGAAGCCCTACCGGGAGAAGCCCACAGCCGCTCGGACGGCTAGCGGGACAGACCACCCGGCGTTTCTCCCCTTGTTCTTCCGCTTTTAGAGGAGGCGCCAGGAAGTGCGTCACAGAAACGCGACTGTACTCGCCCTCATCCCGGACGGAAGTCCGATTGAGTAAGTGAAGTGGCACTTTATGGTGCTTCTTCGTGTGACCTGCCTTCTTCTTGTTAAGTGCCATCGAATTGATTCCGACACGTAACGACTATGTATAGGGTTTCCAAGGAGCTGCTGGTGGGTTTGAACCACTGGCCTGTGGTCCAGCGCATTATCCCGCAGCGTCACACCAGGACTTCGAGTCTGAACACTGGGTGCGGCGCGCTGGGCGGTGTTGGGCAGTGCTGCGTCTGTAACTTTGCCTCTGATCCCTTTTCATGTGCTGCCTCTGCACACTCAGTCCCATCTGCCCTGAAGTGTTTGGTTATATAAGGAGAAACAAGCAAAAGTAGCAGCAGTTGAACACAGGATCTGGATGAGCCAGGGCTAGAGACTATACAGTTTACTCGTATCACTTGACAGATTTTGGATTAGGAGGATATGAATGGACAGAACTGCTCTTTGGATAGGTGTTGGCCAGGAACGGCTTCTGGCAGGGAGCTGTTCTCAACAAAAGCGCCTTTGCAGAGGCCATGAGGCTAACTGCTTTACATCCCTTCACCGCACACTAGGGAGTCTTCTTGTGGCATAGTGGGTTAACACGCTGGACTGCAAGGCCTGTTTGAACATCAAGGTCGGCGGTTCAAGCACACAAGCCGCTCCTCGGAAACCCTATTCAAGGTAGCTATGAGTCTGTACCGACTTGATGACACTTTACAACACCACACACCATACTGCATTCCTCAAGGTGGTGTATTCTGGTGTTGCACCTGGGAAACCAAGACTAAGCCATGGAATCAGTTCTGATTCATAGCAACCCTGTATAGGGTTTCCAAGGAGCAGCTGGTGAACTCGAACGACCCACCTTGCTGTTCAAACCGACTTTGCAGTCCAGCACATTAACCCGCAGTGCCACACCATGACTCCAAGATTAAGTTTATTGGCATCCTGAACTTCTAGGACTCCTGGTGTGGCGCTGTAGAATCAGCACTAGACTGCGACCACAAGTTCGGCATTTCAAACTCACCTTTTGTACCTTAGAAATCCTATACAGAGTCAATGTGAGTCAGAACCGACTGACAGCAATTAACAAACTTCCAGAAGTGCCCCGGTGTGGCACTGCTGGATAAGCAGTGGGCAGCAAACCACAAGATCAGCAGTTCAAACCCATCAGCTACTCCTCAGAAATTTTAAGCAGGGTCACTCACAGCACTTAACAACAGAGAAAGTGGCATCCGGATGTATCTCCACCAGATAAGCTCTGAACCCAAGGTTGGTTTGAACTGCAATGTCGATGGTTCAAATCCACCAGCAATTCCTCAGAAACCCTATTTGGGGTTGCTATGAGTTGGAACTCACTCTATGGCACTAAACAACAAACAAAAATGATTGAAGTTGTCAAAGAGTTCATTTTACTTGGATCCACAGTAAATACTCATGAAAGAGGCAGTCAAATAAAACTACATATTACATTAGGGAAATATGTGCATTAGTTTGCAAAAGACTGAGGATTAAGGTGTGCTTCTCCCAAGTCATGATATTTTCAATCACCTCATATACATGTGAAAGCTGGACAATGAAGAAAGAAGACTGTAAAAGAATAAATGCATTAGAATTCTGGTGTTGAAGAATATCGAAAGTACCATAGATTCCAAGAACCAATAAATCTGTCTTGGAAGAAGTCCAACTAGAATGCCCCTTAGAAGCCAGGATGATGAGATTTGTCTCTCGTACTTTGGACATGTTGTCAGGAGGGGCAAGTCCCTGGAGGACATCATGCTTGGTAAGACGGTCAGCAAAAAGGATGAAGATCCCTAATGAGATTAATGAAAGTGACAGCTATGATGAGTACAGGACCAGTATTTCATTCTATTGTGCTATGAGTTGGACTTGAGGTCATAATCACTGCTGTTTTAATTGCATTCAAGGAGATTCCAACTCAGTGACTGTGTAGGGTTTCCAAGAAGCGGCTGATGGGTTTGAACCACTGATCTTGTGGTTAAAATTCCAATGCTTTTCCACATTAAATACTGTCAGGTTGGTTCGACTATAGCAACCCTGTATAGGGTTTCCAAGGAACGGATGGTGAGTTTGAACTGCCAACGTTTCAGTTCAAACCAACCAACCTACAATAACATTCCAGGACCCCATTGTTGTTAAGGGCAGTCTAGTTGGTTCTAACTCATAGCAACCCTGTACAGGGTTTCCGTACAAGGAGCACCTGGCAGGTCTGAACTGCTGACCTTGTGGTTCACAGCCCTGTGCTTGTCCAAGAGCGCCACACCAACAGCCCAGGACTCCATTTTTCATATTCAAAAGCTACAGGCAGTGCAGGAAGCAGACTTCTGTTAACCAAACATGCCAGTGACACCCATACTTCTAGCAGAATGAAATGCATTAGGGTCCAGCAGACCACTGGAGATTGAGGTGAGGCCTGTCACCCTACCCCAGGTGGACTTACCTTTTTAGGCAGTGCAGTAGAGTAAGCACAGGACTGCTAACTGCAAGGTCAGCAACTACCAGTTGCTCCTTGGAAACTCTATACAGAGTGACTGAGTGGAAACCAACACACAGCACTTAACAAGTGTAATGAAGTTTGTTGTGGTGGTGACGCTACAGGACCAAGTAGAATTGCCTGTGGGGTTTTCTAGAGGGAGTCCTGGTACGGTGTTGTACAATAAGCCCTGGACTGCTAATTGCATGATTGGCAATTCAAATCTACCAGGTGCACTTCAGAAAATCAAGGTTGGAAGTCTTGATGGCACTTACCAACAATCTTTACAAAGCAGACTACATTTTTCTCCTGACGATTTTAACCTGACTTCATTTAATAGCTACGTGCTGCTGCATTACCAGGTCTGCTTTCCAATGTCTTATATATATTGCCCTTCTTTAGATGATGAGATCATAACCCCTCCTAAACTGCAGGCACCCATTTGTAAAGACAGACTTAAAGGGGATCAAGCCTGTAAGTCTCAAGTTCCAACGGCTCCTCAATTTCAATTAAGATAAATTACCTATGTTTGCATTTAACAGTAGCCTTTTCTACTGGCTAAAAAGCTGTTTTTGATTCCTGCCTTACCTAACAAGAGACAGCAGGTCTGGCCATACAGCCAAACCATATTTGCACCCTGTAAAACCCCAACATAAAAAGCAAGAGCCAGTGGTCAAAGGGCGGGGCCACAGACAGCAGCTAAGGAGTAAAACCACCTACTGACTTATGGAAAAAGAGGTGTGATTTTTTTTTTCTTCTTTCTCTATTTTTCCTTCAACTCCTGTGTCCCGCCCTGCCACATCTTCTCTACCCAGTCTGGATGTCTTCACATAGGTGGGAGCACACCCCCAGAAGGATCCAGCATTGCACACACATGGTACAACTTTCCCATGGCTCCAAGACCTTGAAAGTCCCAGCTGAAAGTCCACAGGCTAATCCTCTGGTGGGTTCTTATGAGGTCTGACTGTGGGAATTAGCCTGGAAGTTGGCTAATAAATAAAAGCAGGAGCTTTTATTCTTGCTTTACCTAACAAGGGACAGCAAGTCTGGCCATACAGCCGAGCTGTATTTGCTCCCTGTAAAACCTCAACATAAAAGGCAAGAGCCAACACCAACTACTATATACAAGATGAGTGTGTAAACCCAACACCTGTTAAAAACACACTAAAGGAAGAAGGACGCTGTAGATACAGAGAGACCTAACAGATCATCAGAGAAACGAAGTCTGGACAATGTTTCTTGCACACAGTTTTCATTCTCTGTCCATGCACCTCCATGGCAGTGACTAGAGGGGGTGCCTATGGGAGTGGACACCCCCACCGAACCCTGAAGGTTTCCATTGTGCACACACACTTATCTACTCAGCAAAGACTACTGACCTAATTTGCTTTTTTTGTTGTTCTTATTGCTTTTTTTAGTTTTTGCTTTTACTTTTATTTCTGTTTTTTGCCTTTTTGGTCCTAATTTTTTCCTTGAGGTGGGAGCTTTCTCTCCCTACCTTACCCAAGAAGAGACAGCAGTTGTAGCCATATAGCCTAGCTACAAGCATACCCTATAATCTCCCACCGTCTGGGCGGGAGCCAATACCAGCTGCTATACATTACATAGATAGCCAACACTTGCTAAGATTACTCACAGTTGAGTTATGAGACGTGAAAAGGGAAGCCTATCTCTGGAACACATCCACAAGGAGACAATCAATGAGCTTAATAATACAGGGACATACATTCATTTAATCATTGAAAACCCATTTAACTCTTGAAAATGTCCAAGACACAACAAAAGATCTTGGCACATGTCCAGAAACAGAAAAGAGTAACTCAGAAAAATGAGCTGGATGTAGGCATACACTTCCCATTAGAAGAGCAGGCTTTGGATCTGCCTGAGAAGGAATTCAAGAAAATGATATTGAGACAAATTCAAATACTTCACAGAGGGGTGCAGGAAAATAAGGAAGAAGTCAGGAAAGTGCTACAGGAGCAATAAAATAAGATAGATATAGCATTAGAAACAATTAAAAACCTGCAAAAAAAAGTTTCAAATGATTAATAATAAAATATCAGAATGGGCAATACACTGAAAGGACAAAGGAGCAGGATTGAAGAGATAGAAGCCAGAACCAGCAAGCTGGAGTACAAATCTCTAAATACTGCTAAGATAGAAGAGCAAACAGAAAAAAGGATAAAAATATCAGAAGAAAGTCTAAGATTCATGTTGGACAACACGAAGAGGAATAAGTTAAGAATTATTGGCATTCCAGAACAGGAAGAATAACACAAGTCCACAGAGGAGATAGTTGAGGAGCTACCGGAAGAAAATTTCCTTGACATTTTGAAAGGAAGAAAAGATAAATATTCAAGAAACTGAACGAACCCCAGGAAGGACAGACCCAAAAGAAAATCACCAAGAAATATCATAATCAAGCTGTCCAAAATCAAAAACAAGGAGAGAATCCTAAAAGCAGCCAGGGAAAAGATAAGTGTTATTTACAAGGCAAACAAATCAGATTACACTGTGATCTCTCAGCAAAAAACATGCAGACAAGAAGGCAATGGGGAGACATATATGAAACCCTAAAAGAAAAAACCAAGAATCACCTACCCAGCAAAGCTGGTCAATAAAATAAGACGGTGCAATCAAAACATTTCAGGATAAACAGAAGTTAAGAGATTTGTCAAAGCCAACCCAGTGCTTCAAAACATCCTAAAGAGAGTTCTTTGGACTGAAAACCAACATGAACAGACAACAACCAGGGATTGACACATGTGGCAACACCACTTGGAACTCAGTTAACAGAAGAGTCCAGAAGAGAACAAGATTACAAAAACTAATTCAAAAGACCTGGGATGTCAGTCGCAGAGAAAAATAATGACAATGTTAAAGATGGGAAAAATATAGAAACAGAGATCCAGGTGGTGTGAAGGTCAAGTAGATTGCAGGATAAAATAGACTGTCAAATGGAGGGAAAAGGTAGTAAATCATAGGGAAACCTCAAAGAAAAGTAATACTTCACAGCATAACAAGAAAATGAAGATCCAAGAAGAACATGAAAACATTAAAACTAAGAAGAAACTGACAAAAAAGAACACTAAAAACATGAACACAGCACAGAAGGCATGCAAAACAAAGGAACCAGCAGCACCATAAAAAAACTAACATAATGACAGCTATTAAGTCATACCTATCTATAATTACACTGAATGTCAATGGATTAAATGCACCAGTTAAGAGACAGTGGCAGAATGGATAAGAAAACAGCACTTTCAATATGCTGCTTGCAAGAGACACACCTTACACACAAAGCCAAAAACAGACTAAAAGTTAAAGGATGGAAAAAAATACTCCAAGATAATTGCAATAAAAAATGAGCAGGAGTAGTAATACTAAACTCTGATAAAATAAAATTTAAGGCAAAAGCCAGCATAAGAGATACAGAAAGATACTATCTCCCGTTTAAAGGGTCAATTGAACAAGATGACATATCTGTAATAAATATTTATGCTCCCAATGATGCAGCCCCAAGATATATAAAGCAAACTCTACTAGAATTGAAGAAAGAAATAGACAAATCTACAATAATAGTGGGAGATTTTAATACACGACGTTTGAAAAAGGATAGAACAACCAGAAAGAAACTCAACAAAGATACAGATGAACTAAACACCACAATGAACCAACTTGACCTCATACATGTGTACAGAGCATTCAATCCATCAACAGCACACTACACATTCTTTTCCACTGCACATGGAACATTCTCCAGAATAGACCATGTATTAGGCCACAAAACAAACCTCCATAAATTTACAAACATCAAAATACTACAAAGCATCTCCTCAGACCACAATGCTATCAAATTAGGCAGACCAAGGAAATAAAGTCAAATACATGGAAACTGAATAACATCCTGCTGAAAAGCGACTAGGTAGCAGAAGAAATAAAACATGAACTCACAAAGTTCCTAGAAACAAATGAGAATGAAAACACAACATATCAAAATCTTTGTGACAATGGGAAAGCAGTGCTGAGAGGACAATTTATGGCAATAAATGCACACATACATAAACAAGAAAGAACCAAAATGAAAACATTAACACAGCATCTCCAACAGTTAGAAACAGACCAACAAAGCAAGCCTACAGTCACCAGAAGAAAATAAACAATAATGATTAGAGCAGAAATAAACAAGATAGAAAATAGAATAACTATAGAAAGAATCAACAGGACAAGAAGCTGGTTCTTTGAAAGGATTAATAAAATTGACAAACCATTGGCAAAGTTAACCAAAGAAAAGAGGAAGAAGACACAGCACGCACAAGAAACCACACAGGTGATGTCTCAATGGAATCAGTGGAAATAAAAAGGATAATAATAGAACACTATGAAGAGTTGTACTCCCACAAATTTGAAAACTTAGAAGAGACAGGTACTTATTTAGAAAAACACGACCTACCTAAACTTACACAGAGTGAAGTAGAAAACTTGAACAGACCCAAAACAAGAGAAGAAATTGATAAAGTCATCAAAAAACTCCCAACTAAAAAAATCCAGGTCCAGATGGCTTCACTGGTGAGTTTTATTAAGCATTCAGGGAAGAGTTGTCACCAATTATGCTCAAATTATTTTGGAATATAGAAGAGGATGGAAAACGTCCTAATACATTCTGTAAAGCAAGCATAATTCTCATACCAAAACCAGGGAAGGACATCACTAAGAGAGAAAATGATAGACCAATATCCCTCATGAGCATAGATGCAAAAATTCTCTACAAAATCCTAGCCAACAAAATTCAGCAACACATCCAAAAAATAATACATCATGATCAAGTGGGATTCATATCAAGGATGCAAGGGTGGTTTAAGATTAGAAAAACGATCAATGTAATCCACCAAATTAATAATAATTTTTTTAAAAAGGGAAAAGAACCAATTGATCATATCAATTGATGCAGAAAAGGCATTTGAAAATATCCAACATCCATTCCTGATAAAAACACTCAACAAAGTAGGAATTGAAGGGAAATTCTTCACCATTATTAAGAGCATATATACAAAACCAACAGCCACCATCAATCTCAATGGAGAGAAACTGAAAACCTTCCCTTTGCGAACAGGAACCAGACAAGGATGAAAATGCATCCAAATTAGCAAAGAGGAAGTAAAGCTCTCTATATTTGCATAGAAAAACCCAAAGACTCAGTAAAGAAACTACTAGACCTCATTGGAAGATTCAGCAAAATGGCAGGGTACAAGATCAACATACAAAACGTCAATTGGATTCCTCTATACTAATAATGACAGTGCTGAAAATTAGGAAAGCAATGCCATTTATAATAGCCACTCAAAGGTTGAAATATTTAGGAATAAATATAATCAGAGAAACAAAGGTCCTATACAAAGAAAACTATAAAACACTGCTAAAAGAGACATACAGAAATGGAAGACTATACCATGTTGCTGAATATGAAGACTTAACATTGTGAAAATGTCAATACGACCCAAAGCAGTCCCAATACAAATTCCAGTGATATTCTTTCAAAGAGATGGAAAAAACAATCATAAACTTTATATGGAAAGCAAAGAGACCCAGGATAAGCAAAGCACTGCTTAATAAGAAGAACAAGGTGGGAAGCCTCTCACTCTCTGATTTCAAAAGTTACTACATGGCTACAGTGGTCAAAACAGCCTGGTATTGGTACAATGAAAGACATACAGATCAATTGAACAGAATCGAGAATCCAGAAATTAACCCATCCACATACAGTCAAATGATCTTTGACAAAGGGCTTAAGTACATCACATGGGAAGGAGATAGTCTCTTCAACAGATGGTGCTGACAGAATTGGAAATTGATATACAAAAAAATCTGAAATAAAACCTTTACCTCACACCATATACAAAAACCAACTCAGCATGGATTAAAGGTTTAAATGTGAATCCCAGATTTAGAAAGATCATCAATGAAAAAATAGGGATTAAATTTAAGAGGTCTAATACAGGGCATTCCACAGACTACCAAGCATTGCGAAAATTGCACACACAAACAAAAGGAAACAAAATAGATTATTGGGACATACTAAAAATTAGAAACTTATGTGAATCAAATGACTTCACCAAAAGAGTAAAAAGGGAGCCCACAGAATGGGAAAAAATATTTTGCAACGACGTATCAGAAAAGGGACTTATTTCCAAAGTATATAGGAAACTATAACACCTCTACAAGAAAAAGACAAATAACCCAATTAAAAAATGGGCACAGGACATGAATAGACACTTCACCAAGGAGGAAATCTGGGCAGCCAACAAACATATGAAGAAATGTTCACAATCACTAGCCATTGTTGTTGTTAGGTGCCATCGAGTCGGTGCCGACTCATAGCGACTTTATTCATGGCAGAACGAATAACTGCCCGATCCTGAAGGTCTGGTAGTGTGGTGGTTATGAATCGAGCTGCAAACCTTAAGGTCAGCTTTTCAAAACTACCTGCTGTTCTGTGGGAGAAAGATGAGGCTTTCTGCTCCCATAAAGATTCACAGCCTTGGAAACCCTGTACAGGGTCGCTATGAGTCGGAACCGACTCCATGGCACATAACCACCACTAGCCATTAGAGAGATGCAAATCAAAACAACAATGATGTATCATCTCACACCAGTAATAACAGCGAAGTTCAAACAAGCAGAGGACATGAAGAATAACAAGAAAGCTGCAAGCCACTGCATAACATAGATGAACCTTGAAGACACTATGTTGAGTGAAATTGTTGTTGTTGTTAAGTGCCTTCGAGTCGGTTCCGACCCATAGCGACCCTGTGCAGGGTTTCCAAGGCTGTAAATCTTTACAGGAGCAGAAAGCCTCATCTTTCTCCCGCGGAGCAGCTGGTAGTTTTGAAATGCTTACCTTGTGGTTCACAGCCCAATTCGTAATCACTAAGCTACCAGAGCTCCTTGAGTGAATTTAGTCAGCCACAAAAGGAGAAATACTGCATAGGACCATTACTGTAAAAAACCAAGAAAAAGAACAATTTTAAAGGGGGGAATTCTTTGCTGGTTACTGAGATGTGGGGCGTGGGGTGAGGGGAGGGACAGGAAGGTGGAGCACAGGGTAGGGAATAGACACAGGAGAGTTTGGGTGCTAGGGAAGGGGGCAATACAAAAGAAGGGGAGGGGAATGGAAGAACAAGGCAGATGGGAAAACAATTAGGAGGTTTGCATGGGCTAAGTGGGACAGAGGTAAATAATGATGTATGCACAACCTTGGAAAAACAGGGCTCTGGGATACAGCGATTGAAACATGGTTGGAATGGGTAAAGGGGGGGAAATAATTCTAAGATGCTTGGCTGTCTTTTGAATCTTGGTTTCCCTTGCTTACCATTATAAAATAGATACTTGATGGGGAGAGAAAGGAATAGCCAGAAATATCACCATAGAAAGCTTGTAAGTCCATTTTATGCCTATAACTGATTGGAATACCTAAAATGGGGCTACAACGTGCCCAATGAATCCTGAACCCCATCCAGAATCTTCTGAGTTCAGAAATTTCCACTTGAAAGGACAAGCAGACTAGCCTTGAGTGGCTAGAACCACAGAAGATACTTCTTGAAAGAAACAATACAAAACAACAGGAAAAATACAAAACAATAACAGCAGTCTGACAGATTACTTCAAGAACAAGCAAGTTGCTTGCCCAGGAGACATCAAGGCAAGTGGCTGGGTCCCATCAGGGCAAATTCCCTTCCAAGACAAAAACTCAATGGGAATACACGAGCAGACATGCATCTGATTGGTGACCACATTCATCACCGATAACGGGAAGTGAGGGAAAAACAGCAATGAAGCTATACGCTAAGCCCTACAACATTCAATAGACTCCTGTGAACCCAGGTGGAGATCTGGTTGGCCATCAGTGTGGCAAGACTTGGGGACTCTTGGGTCCAGTGTCAATGGCATAGCCATAGAGGACTACAGTGGAGAGTGAAGCGTCCAGCTGATTAAGAAGAGAGGGCATTTGCTAAGAACACCCACACCTGCAGATAATACACACTTGACCTGGCTTCAGTGACTAGATGATCAGAGTTCAACTAGAAGAAGAAAGAAGAGGGAAAAAAAAGAGTAATCTGATACAATTTGATGAACTTGACCTATACCTATGAATGTAGTAGCTCAAAAGAGGGAACAAATCTTTACAGCGAGGATCATTCCCATCCCCTCCCTGCACAAAGTAGGCATGGATGGGCAACTTGGACATTGGCTACCCAAAATGGGGGGAGGGCTACAAAAGCATGAAATGACTGGCTTACAAGCTTTCAAGAGGGAGCCAGATCCAGAGGCCCGGAGGAAGGTAGAATCTCCACTGAGTAGTATCCAATTTGTCTGGGCGGGGCTGATGAAAGCAGTTGGGGATAGGTCTCAAGTGGTGATGACATGGAGAGATGAAAACAGCTTAGGATTCTAGACTCAGAGGGAAAAGGGATGTGTGCTGGTGGCTGGGGGCCAGGGTGTGCCCTTTGGCTGCTTGAAACTGTGTTTTGGTGCACATCCAAAAATAACCAACAAAAATAGGGAATAGAAACAATACTGTTGAATGATGACTCATGCAGGGGATTGTAATCATGGCAATGAAATGAACTGATGGTTCCTCCATCTAAACTATCAGTAAATTCACAATAAAAAATGTTTTTAAGCACATGTAAAATATAGGTGCTTGTGAACTTATCAGAATCATTATATCATTGTTAAGTGCCATTGAGTTGGCACCGAGAAAAGGACAAAGATTAAGCAGTTTAGGAGAACAAACAAGATAGCAGATTGGATGGATATGTAGCAGAGAGCTCCGCCAACAACAACACAGAATACCCGACTAAGCAAGCTCAGGGGATGGTCCCAGAACTCTGAACCACATATAAAGGAATATTTAAGAAGGTTGGAAGGCTTACAGTTGGGGGAATTTGTGGCAGAAGCAAGAAATCTATTGCTTTCTAGTCCAGGATGCTTGGGTACTCCAGGAGCCACCATCTTGAGTGAGACCACGTGTGGGAATGATCCGAGCGGACACAGACGCCTGTCAGAACCACAGAGATAAAGGTGTGGACATTCTTTTCTTTTGGTATCTGTTCATTTGTCCCTTGCTGTCTGCGCACCTCCATTCTGGTAACTATAGGGGTGTCTGAGCTAGTGGGCACCCCAGCCCCACCCTCGGAGGGTTCTACTACGCATGTGCACAGATCTCCTTGAAATTTAAAGAGACAGTTTCCAATTAAAACCAAATGGCCACAGCCGGCCCTGAACTGTTTCCAACTAGAAAAAAGGCCTGAACGGGGATTGTGGAGCCGGACAAACAGACAAAAGAGGAA
>NW_006408723.1:2103243-2114819 GCF_000296735.1 Chrysochloris asiatica | reverse complement strand
CCTCATCTTTCTCCCGCGGAGCAGCTGGTAGTTTCGAATCGCTGACCTTAAGGTTCACAGCCCGATTCGTAACCACTACGCTACCAGAGCTCCTTATACTCAGAACGGTAATTATTCTAAATACCAAGTTTCAATGCTATCCACCCTGTACACAGGGTAGATAGGAACAGGCAACTTAAAACATTGGCTACCTAAAATGAGGGGACAATAAAGGCACGAAGTGACTGGCTTACAAGATTTCAAGAGGGAGCTTAGTTTATGAGGGTTGGGGGAAAGAAAGAGTCCCCATTGAATAGCTATCATCTTGTCTAGATGGGTCTGGTGAAAAGAGATGGGGATAAGATTGTAAGATTCAATAGTGAATAACTGTTATCATGACTAATAGCGACTGTCACACTTGTAAAGGTAGAAGTTTTGTAATGAAAAAAAGGGGAGTGGCTAATCTTAAAGCCCAGAAACAAAGGACCCTAGGACCATCAAGAGAGGAAAGCACAAATAGAATGCGGGACCTTATCCAGAGAAGCAGCAGCGCCAGAGATGGAGGCAGAGATGGGGGTATGGAGAGGGGCAGCGGCTGAGGACTCTAGATTCATCAACTAAGAGGACTATTAACTGCAAGCAGACTTGCAGAATGTGCCCTTGGAGATTAAGTGGGTTTTTTTTGTGTGTGTGTGTGTGCTTTTTTTAAAAAAGCTAAAGTGGATAAAGAGAAATACTTTTAACTGATGGTATATGGAGGGGATTATAATCAATGTAATGAAACAAGTTATATGAATTGTTGAATGTGAACTGATGATATGCCCTGTGAACTTTCACTCAATCCACAATAAAAAACTTAAATTAAAAAAAAAAAAGATTAAGCAGTTTAGAATGGGCTTCTTTCCTGTTCAAGTGGTGTGCCATTTTTTAGAAACTCCAAGTAGCAGCTGGTGAGCTTGAACTGCCAACTTTGTGGTTTAAACCAAACTTTCTGCAAGGAAACCCTATACAGGGTTGGTATGAGTCAGTACAGATTCAGACATTTAACAACAAAGAGAATGTGCTATAAAATCTACTGTGGCTCTTTTAAATATTTCCTTGGTTCTGGGTTAATGCAGTGGACTGCAAAGTCTGTTTGAACAGCAAGGTTGGTGATTCCAAGTTCACCAGCTGCTCCTAGGAAACCCTATACAGGGTCACTATGGGTTGGAACTGACTGAAAGACACATAATAAAGATTCTTCAAAGTTAAATGGAGCCATACAACCAGCTGCTTGTCAAATTACGTGCTTACCCTTCACATAGACCAAATTCTTTGAGAGGGCCCCAAACACAAGATGGATTCTGCCTATAAAGGACTCTGGGAATGAATCAATGAGATAGGACAGAAAAAAACCACACCAAATGCAGACTTCCTGATAACGTCAATTGGGACTTATTAACTAGTACAAAAATGCCTCCTTCCATCATAGGTTAGCTGTTTTTCTCTTGGCTCCCCTGTATGTATATAAACACCCACCCTATGTATCTTAGAGATGTGGTATATCGCTGTTTGTCAGTGTAACCTTGGCACCAACCATCGTCTGTATGTCAAGTGAAAGATCAAAGTAGCCTTTTTTTGCTTTTTGGGATCCCAACCTGTGCCACTCGGACACACCTCTGTCCAGTTGCTGTTAAGTGCCATCGAGTCGGTTCCAACCCATAGCACCCTGTATAGGGTTTCTGCAGAGCAACTGGTAAGCTTGAACTGCCAACCAAAGTCCAAACGGCTTTGCTGTCTGGTGCATTAACCCACAGCGCCACACCAGAGTATGACAATACTCCCATCATATCAAGCTTTAAAAAATATAATTCAATAACTTCCAACAGCGACAAAATGCAACATAAAAACTTTATTATTAAACAAAAGTAACAGGTAAAGTTCAACAGGCACTTTCAATTAAGAGAAAAACTAACTAGAAGAAAAGTTTAAACACCTTAAAGCAATCTACTTGTAGTTGCATTTAACTGAGCTCTGTTGCTGTGAAGAATACAGCTCATGCACAGGTATGGATGAATTATTTGTACATTTTTCAAGTATTCACTGAATACTACCATATATACACATATACATTAAATTTGAAAACTATCCCATTGGTGATCCTCAGATACGCTTCATTTTTGTTGATCTTTTGGAAGAGGTCGTCTAAAGAGAAGAATATGCGGTTCTGTGGAAAGGAAAGAAAATAATGTAAATCTATGATCAATATTGTTAAGGAGTCCTGGTGTGGCACTGCAGGATTAAGCATTGGAGGACCAGGAAGGGTGGCGGTTCAAAGTCATCAGCAGCTCCTTGGAAACCCTACACAGGGTCTGAACTGACTGAATGGAACTTAGCAACAACACTCTGGAGAAAAAGGGGTAGTATCTTTATTGTTGTTAAGTGCCATCTAGTGATGCTAAATAGGGTTTCTAAGAAGTGGCTGGTGGGTTTGAACCACTGACTTTGTGATTAGCAGCTCAGTTCTAATCCAACAGCATCACAAAGGAAAGCTCTTTATGGAAAGAGTTAACTTATTCAAATCAGCTACATATTACCTATATACATTAAAAAAAACACCTGTATGCTAATAAAAATGCAAATCATTCATGGGCCCATCCCCCAAAATTTTGTTTCAGTAGATAGGACCCAGGAATCTACAATTAAGTACCTTAGTTGTTTTTGTATTTTCTGGAGAAAGATCTTTTGAACAATTATTATGATTCTATATACTAATCCTAAGAAGGCTAAATTTTATGAAAGCAAGATGGTTTCAGTTCTACCTAATTCAGCATGCTTTCTCATTCTCTTCAAAGCAATTGGTGGTGGTGGTTGTGTGCCACCAAGCCTGTTCCAATTCTTAGTGACCCTGTATAGGGTTTCTGAGGGTGTAACCTTTACGGGAGGAGAAAACATCTTTTTCCCACCAGTGACTGGTAGATTTGAACTACTGAATTTGAGATTAGCAGTCCAGTCTATAATCCACTATACCACCAGGATTCCTTGTTCAAAGCATTGTTGTTGAGTCAGTTCTGACTCATAGCGATCCTGTAATAAGGTTCCTGGTGAATTTGAACCACAAACATTGCAATTGATTGCTTATCCTACAGTGTCATACCAGAAGTCTCCTTTAAGTCACTCAAAGTGACTCCAACTTTCATGTATGCAGTCCTGGTGTGGTGCTTGCTGCAGGATAAACACTGCACTGCTAAGCCACAAGGTTCACGGTTTGAATCCACCAGTCACTCCTGGAAACCGTATACAGGGTTACTATGATTTGGAAATAAGTCGACAGCATATAACACCTTGTCTTAAAATTCTCAGTTTGAAAAGAGAAGGCATCAACATCATATACTCATGGCAAAATGTTTTTAAATACTACCCGTTAATTCAGTTACACTTTAATTAATTGCAAAACTTACCTGGCTCATGAATCATGTAGTGCACCCAGCCTAGACTTTGTTGAACACCTAGTCTCCTCCACTCCTCTTCAGACATTAGATGGGTTTTGGGTACTTGTTTGGAAAGCTCTCTGGGTAACATGACATGCCTGTGAAAAGATACAAGTGTTAGTGCTCTATGTAAACATGGGTTCTATAGAAATATCACTTTACACAAGAAATCTTTGTGATATTTAAAATTGTTTTATTCTTGAAACACTCAGTTATTTAAAGCAACTCTATGGAGTCTTGGTGTAGTGCTATAGGATAAGCAGTAGACTGCAAGGTGAGTTCAAATCTACCAGCCACTCCTAGGAAACCCTATACGGGGGTGTCTATGAAGTCAGAACTGACTCAACAGCACTTAACATGGTTATGTTTGGAGTCCTGGTGTGGTGCTGTAGGGTAAGCACTGGACAGCAAAGTCAAACTTGTTCAAATCCACCAGCAACAACACGACAGCACTTAACAGGAGCAACAGTCACATTTAGGAAGCCCTGGTTGCACTGTGGGTTAGGCATTTGGCTGCTAACGCCTAACAAGGTCAGCAGTTCACACCCACCAGCTACTTCATGGGAGAAAGATAAAGCTATCTGCACTCAAGATTTACTGTCTCCTAAACCGGGCAGAGCCTAAACTAGGCAGAGGAGTCCTGGTGTGGCGCTGTGGAATAATGTGCCAGACTGCAAAGCAAGGTCGACGGTTCAAGCTCACCAGTGGATCCTCAGAAACCCTACACAGAATCATTATGAGTTAGAACTGACTCAATGGCACTTAACAACAAAAAAACTGGGCATATGGTTACCCAAAACATCCCAATCTCCCTTGCAATATGCTCCTCCAACACCATAACTCAAAAGCATCAATTCTTCTATGGTCTTCCTTATTCACTTTCCAGCTTTTGCATGCATATGAGATTACTGAAAATACCGTGGCTTGGGTCAGGCGCACCTTAGTCCTCAAGCTGACATTTTTGCTCTTCAACACTTTTAAAAAGGTCTTGTGCAGCAGATTTACCTAATGCAATACGTCCTTTGATTTCTTGACTGCTGCTTCCGAGAGTGTTGATAGTTGATCCAAGAAGAATGAAGTCCTTGACAGCTTCAATCTTTTCTCCATTGATAAGAATGTTGTTTATTGGTCCAGTGGTAAGTTTGTTTTCTTTACATTGTGATGTAATGCATATCGAAGGCTGTGCTCTTTGATCTTCATCAGTAAATGTTTCAAATCCTCTTCACTTTCAGCAAGTAAGGTTGTATCATATGCATATCTCAGGTTGTTAACGAGTCTTCCTCTAAGCCATGTTTTTCTTCATATAACCCAGCTTCTTGGATTATTTGCTCAGCATACAGAGGTTGAATAAGTATAGTTAAAAAATACAACCTTGTTGCACATCTTTCCTAATTTTAAACCATTCAGTGTTCCCATGTTCTGTGTGAACAACTGCCTCTTGGTCCAGGTACAGATTCCTCATGAGCACAATTAAGTGTTCCAGAATACTCATGCTTCGCAATGTTGTCCACAGCTTGTCATGACCCACACAATCAAAAGACTTTGTTTAGTCAATAAAGCACAGGTAAACATTTTCTGATGTTTCTCTGCTTTTAGCCAAGATCCACTGGACATCAGCAATGACATCCCTCATTCCATGGACTGTTCTGAATCCGGCTTGAACCTCTGGAATATAATATATACTACCTTCTCCACGGCACGTAACAACAACAACCTTCTCCATAAACCATGCAAACAAGCTCTTCAAGGTCTGATGAGGAAACAATTTTTAAGTAGCTTAAAGCCTACATGGAAATTCTACTTATATTTTACGGCATGTAGATAGCTTTCAAACTATTTATATTTCCAAATCCAACAGTATCATGGACCTGTTACAGAGGGAAGGGAATAAAAAGGTCCCCCAACTAAATGGTAACATTGGTATATTCTCTCCTCCAAGAATACCTAGGGCTGAAAAACAAAAACAAACAATACAAAATGTAGTTAACAGCATTTGTATCAGATGCTGTACCACCATATACAAACCACCCTAGAATCATTCCTCAGTGGTTTATTGTCAGTATAGAGTTCCCATTAAAAATATCTCTGGAGATGAGATACTATATTGTTTCATTAAAGAACTCTGGTAGCATAGCAGTTATGAAGATTTCCTTCTGTATATTATACTTTTTGAATGTACAGTTTTCAACATTTTGAAAGCACAGTCTAGTATCAGGTAATTATACTGGTATATTAAAAGAATATAACTACTAGGTATCTTAATGTTTATATTGTTTTAGAAATTTATACAGGCCTTATCAAAAACATTTTTCAAAATGAATGTTTCCAGAGATTAAGGGAAATATGCATTTGCAGACAAACGAACTGTGTTAAGTTTACAAAAAACGTTTTCAGGTTTTTGAATTTTTGAGTTTTAGACTGGCGCCAATGACACAAGTTACTTGATTGTGTCAGCTTCCACTCAGTGACCTCATATGGAGTTTCTGAGGAGCGGCTGGTGAGTTTTAACTGCTGACCTTGTGGTTTGTTGTCCAGTGCTGATCCTACAGCAACAAAGGTGCCCTTAGTGGTGCAATGCTTAAAGCACTAGGTGGCAAACCAAAAGGTTATTGTATCAAACCCACCAACAACAGGAGAAAGGTCTGCTTCATAAACCCTAAGGGGCAGTTCTATTCATAGGCTTCATATGAGTCAGAATCAACCTGTTTGGCAGTTTAAAAAAAATTTTTTTTGCCACTAGTAAAGTAAAGACAATGGCACTTAACAACAAAGGGAAAAAATTTACGTTATTACTAGAAACTCCCAGTTTTTTGCATGTGAAAATAGACTTCATGATACTGGAGAAAGGGGTGCAAAGACCACCCATGGCTATGACCTTTCTTTCCCAGATGTCACTCAGTGACCCTGTAAATGTTTCTTAAATTGTTAATCTTAGTAAGAACAGAAAGCCTTAGCTTTCTCCCATGGAGTGGCTGGTGGGCTCAAGCCACCAACGTGGGGGATTCACAGTCCCAGTGCTTACTTTCCAGAGCCACCCAGTCCCCTCAGAATGTATTTCTGCAGTTGTGCTGTAAGAAGATAGGAAGAAAGCAAGGCTACTTTACTTGGCTGAGAACCTAAGTCCCTATCTCTCCTACGTTTTTTGGTTCCTTCCCAGAATGCAACGTTCTAGTTCTTAGCAGTAAAACAATGGTTTAACTGGTTATTGAAGCTGGGACCCCCGACAAGTCTCTTGCATACAATTAAGTCTAACAAGTTTTGCTTAAACTCCCTTTGCCGAATCCAATTTGCTAGCTATTTCCCAAACTATATCCTAGTGCACGAGGCAAAAGCATTTATTCCTTAACGGTAAAAGTTTATTTGGCCAATACTAGCAATTTAAAAAGCCAGATCTACTAACTCAGCCCAAGTTCTCAATTTAGCTTCAAAACGTTGCCTCTTTGACAATTTCTCGAAATGACTTGTGTCTTGAGTCCCAATCAGGAGGCAATATTTTAGCTAATGGTTCGGGCTTTCCCTCTCGGTGCAATCACTCATTTCCTGGTGGCGCGCTGGGGTAAGCACGTTCGCTCAGGCCCGGGTCTACCTACGAGCCAACCATCGACATGGCTGAGACTAGCCTTGGATCTCTGTGCTAAAAGGCAGTTTATTCTCTTTACCGCGGGCAGCCCCGAACTCCCGCCCGACACCCTTCGGAGCAGCTCCACTCGGCCCTCTCCGCCCGCTTAGAGTCCGAGTCGGCGCCACGGCAGCGGGTTTAACTTTACAACCGGGAAAACACACGGCCGTCTACTGCGGCTGCGTTAGTCCCGCTCTCCGGGACTCGGGCGGTGCCTCAGAGAATGCGCGGCAAGCCTGCCAGGAAGTTAGCAGAGCCTCTTACAGACCGCTCGGAGGCAAAAAGCCGAGCGGCCGCACGGCGTGGGGGAATGCCCGGCTGGGCTCCGACCCCACGGCCTCCCGGAGCCGTTGGCGAAGCTGCTCAGCAGGCTTTACGCCTGTTTCCAGCCTGGTAGCTTTGACTCAATAACCGGCCACAAGAAAGCGGTCTTCCAAAAAAAAAAGCCCCTTTATTTTTCAAAAGTACCTGAACAATGGGCAGAAACAGGCTGAGAGGCTACACAGTCCCGATCTCAGAGCTCAGACGCAAGAGGATCGGGGCTGCCTAGACTCGGCCGCCCGAGCGTCCTACATCTCCCCTGGGCTCCGCAGGGAGCCTGAGCCCTCCAGATAGCTCACCGATACTCATAATGCTCGTCGAAGTATTTGTCCGAGTAGTAGATCTGCTTGTGGGCCATCGTGCCAGTGGCGCAGCAGGGCAAGGTGAGTCAGGAACGCAAAGAAAGGGAGCAGCAGAGAAAAATACCAGCGCCGGGACGCTGCAACAACACAACTGAGGTCAACCGACCGTGGGCCTAACGATCCAGGTTTGAATCCGACAGCCCGATGCTGATTGGACGACAGCACCGACCAATCACCTTCCACGCAAACTGCGGGAAGGCCTGGGCTGGCTCCTACCCTATCGTTGCTTCTCCTCCTTCCATCATCAACCAATGAGAGGTCTGTTGCGAAGACACTCCAAGGAAGAACTAGAAGAGCATTAAGGAGTGGGGGCGGAGAACTCCCATACGTATTTAGAAAAGGGCGATGCCGGGACGTTAGGCGGCGCAGAGCGCGTGCGCAGAAGTTTAGAATGTTCCAGTGTGTGGAGCCGTTGGGGAGGGGGGAACTGAGGGTGGGTCCGCGATCTCGGGGATGGGGGAGGGGGGGTAGAGCCGCGGGCAAGGTGTTGGGGAATTCCAAAGCTGGGAAAAATCTGCTCACTTGTGATCAAGTCGCGCGGGGTTTTGGAAGCCTTTGCGTGTCGGGTAGTTTTCCTTCAGTTTTTAACTGCTAATTTTTATTTTAAAGGCAAAACACGAAAAAATAGAATCGAAGTCTGTTGTGATGGGTCCAATCGTGCTGCCGTATGGAATCTGCTGGTGCTTGTCAGAGGAAGGAGCCCGTTGCCTTCCTGCCAGGCCCCTGAGGGAGGGGACAGAGGGCCTGGGCGAGCGGTAGTTTCCTGTGGAAGATGCAGCACGATCGCCCAGTGGAGAGGGTAGCTGGACAAGTTCCGGCAGGAGGGTAAATTGCATGGACTAAGTAAGCACTCTGCAGATCAAGTGGAGCAGAGGTAATCGGCTGTAGTATTTGGGAGAGTGCTGAGGAGTCGGATGATTACTTAGATGGCATAAGCAACTGTAAGGACGAATTATCTAAATGGTGGATAACGTATGTGGTTAGTGATGCCACTTACGGAGGCGAGACCGACTATTGAGGAAGGGATCTGGATATTAATGAGAATTTAGTCAAATGTGCCTGGCTTGGGAGACATTACCAGGTGGTGCTCTGTCTATAACCAAAAGAAACCCCTCATTGTCGTCAAGTCGATTCCCAATCATGTGACCCACAGAATGAAACACTGCACTGTCCTGTGCCTTTCTCACAATTATTAGTATCGGCTGCCACTGTGCCTGTCCATCTCGTTAGGGATCGTCCACTTTTTCGCTGATCCTCCACTGTACCAAACATGATGTCCTTCTCCAGTGATTGTTTCCTCCTGATGGTGGTGGTGATGTGCTGTGGAGTCGGTTCTGACTCATCCGAGGCTGTAAATCTTTACGAGATTCAAACTGCTGACCTTGAGGTTCGCAGGTAACCACTCAGAAAGATTCAAACTCCTAACCTTAAGGTTCGCTGGTAACCTCTCCGCTACCTACCAGAGCTCCTTGTTTCCTCTTGATAACGTCTCCTAAGTATGAGAAGCAAAGTCTGAGCATGCTTGCTTCTAGGGAGCATTCTGGCTGTACTACTTTCAACACAGATTGGTTTGTTCTTCTGACAGTCCCTGGTGCTTTTAATAATATCCTCCAAAACTATAACTCAAATGTATCAATTCTTCTACGTCTTCCTTATTCACTGTCCAACTTTCACACGTATATGAGGGTGCTGAAAAAGCTTGGGGCAGGCGTAGCTTAGTCCTCAAGCTGACATCTTGGCTCTTGAACACTTCAAAAAAGAGATTTTGCCCAGCAGATTTCCTTAATGCCATATGTGATTTGATTTCTTGACTTGTTTCCATGTTGATAGTGGATCCAAGCAAAATTAAGTCTTTGACATTTTTTCCTCTGTTTATCATGATGTTTATTGGTCTTGTGAATTTTATCTTCCTTACATTGAGATGTAATCCATACTGAAGCCAGTAGTCTTGACCTTCATCAGTAAATATTTTAAGTCCTCTTCACTTCAAATCAGCAGGGTTAGGTCATCTGCATATTGCAGGTTGTTAATACAATCCATATAATATCTTCATAAAATCTTAATTTAATTCAGAGTTTTGAATTATTTGCTCGGCATACAGATTGAATAAATATAATGAAAGAATACAACCCTGGTGCACACCTTTTCCTGATTTTAAACCATTCACTATCCCCTTGTTTTGATGTAGTCTGGTGGTCTATATACAGGTTCCTCATGAGCACAACCTAGTGTCTTGGAATACCCGTTCTTTGCAATGTTATTCATAGCTTTTCATGATCCACACAGTCAAAAGCCTTAACTTAGTAAAGCACAAGTAAACATTTTTCTGGTATTCTCTGCCTTCACTCAAGAACCATTTGACATCAGCAATGATATTCCTAGTTCTACATCATTATGAATCCAGCTTGAGTTTCTGTCAATTCGCTGACTTTTTCGATTTACCTTCAATCGCTTGCATGTGATATATTGTCTGATGGTTTCTGCATTCCGTTGGGCCACACATGGCCACATATGGCCACACCTCTTTTTGGAATGGGTGCAAATATGGATCTCTTTCAGTCGGTTGGCCAGGTAATTAATTGCCTTCCAAATTTCTTTTCATAGATGAGTGAGTACCTCAGTACTGCATCAGTTTGTTGAAAGATTTCTATTTGTATTAAATCAATTCCTGGAGCTTTGTCTTTTTGCAGATGGCTTCAGTGCAGCTTGGACTTTTTCCTTCACTACCATAAGTTCATGAGCATAGGCTACCTCTTGAAATGATTGAAAATTGACCATTTCTTTTTGGTACAGTGACTCTTCAATCTTTTTTTCATGCTTTCTGCATCATTCAATATTTTGCCCATTGTTGTTAAGTGCCACAAAATCAGTTCTGATTCATAGCAACCCTGTATAGGATTTCCAAGGAGTGGCTAGTGGGTGTGAACCGCCGACTTTGTGGTTAGCTGTCAAGTGCTTATCCTACAGCGCCACACCAGAACTCCTATTTTGCCCATGTTTTTGTTGTCAGGTGCCATAGTTGACCCCTGACCTTGTTTTAGTTAATGATATTGAGCTTTTCCACCATCTCTTCCCACAGATGTTGTCAGTTTGGTTCCTGTGTATTCCATCTGGTGAGATCGATTTGTAAATTGCCTTTTATGTTGTTTAAGAAAGGTATTTGTAGTGAATAAGTCATTGAACTTGCAAAATTCTTATCAAGCAATCGCTAGCATCATTTCTATCACCAACCACTGATCCTTCCTCTTTATTTATAACCATTGCATTCCAATCATCAGTAATCACCAGTACATCTTGATTGCATGTTTGATCAGTTCAGACTGAAGAAGTTGGTAGAATTTTTCAATTTCATCATCACTGGCTTTAGTGGTTGGTGTGCACATTTGAGTAATAGTGGTCTTAACTGGTCTTACTTGTTGTCATATGGACATTATCCTATCACAAATAATACTGTACTTCAAGATAGATCTTGAAATGTTCTTTTTGATGATGAATGTGGTACCATTACTCTTAAAT
This sequence comes from Chrysochloris asiatica, assembly GCF_000296735.1. Classification (NCBI taxonomy): domain Eukaryota; kingdom Metazoa; phylum Chordata; class Mammalia; order Afrosoricida; family Chrysochloridae; genus Chrysochloris; species Chrysochloris asiatica. Next base: position 2,103,552 of record NW_006408723.1, on the reverse strand, counting down.
TTTTCATTCCCGGCAAGTAAACCATGTGATTGTCAGATTCAAAATGGCCAATATCAGTCTATTTCAACTCACTAATGCCGGGTTAAGGAACTCTCGTAGTGTAGTGGTTACAAGTCAGGCTGCTAACCTCAAGGTCAGCAGTTCGAAACTACCAGTTGTTATGCGGGAGAAAGAAGAGGGTTTCTGCTTCTGTAAAGATTTACAGCCTCAGAAACCCTGTACAGGGTTGCTACAAATCAGAAACGACTCCACAGGACACAGCCACCACCACCACCAATGCCTAGGATGGAGTCTTGGTGTGGTGCTGCA
>NW_006408723.1:2097469-2101515 GCF_000296735.1 Chrysochloris asiatica | reverse complement strand
ATGCAGAATGCATCAAGAAAAGATGGAAGGAATACACAGAGTCATTGTACCAAAAGGAAATGGTTAATGTTCAACCATTTCAAGAGATACCATATGAACACAAGCCAATGATACTCATAGAGGAAGTCCAAAGTGCATTAGTGTATGTTTATAGCTGTTTCTCCTCATTTTGAGTTGTGCCTGTCAACAAATGAAGGTCCCAAAAGCTTTATTCTATTCACGTCATCATCATGTTCAACTCTACTTTGAGGAGACAATTTTTTCCCATTGTATTTTGAGTGTCTTCCAACAGGAGTGGCACATTTTCAGGCACTCTATCTGACAATATTCTGATGCTTTTGATAATTTTTTCATTTTTTGGCACTTTATCTGACAGTGTTCCACTGCTATTTATTAGGTTTTCAGTGACAACATTCAGAAGCCATATGCCTCTCCTTCCTTCTAGTCTATCTCAGTTTGGCAGCTCTGCTGAAACCTGTCCACCATAGGTGCTGATTTTTAAAATACCAGTAGCATAGCTTCCAGCATTATAATGACACACAAGTTACCAAAGTACAACAAAGTATACAGTGAACTGTGAACACGAAACTTACCAATTTGTAGAGAAAAATCTTGATTTGGGATGTTTAAAAGGATACTTACTTTAAAATCAATTTTATTTAACCTGAAGGCAATGAATTAAAAAATGTTGAGTGATTAATCTCACTTAGAAAATCATTAAAATAGTATTAAAAATAATTGATTTCAATGAAAAAATCTCTGTAGGTGGTTAGTGTTCCTGGAGACAGGAGCCACAGATGAGGTTTGGCACCTGCACTGGACTACAAACCACAAGGTCGACTGCTCCTTGAAAGCCCTATACAGGGTCACTATGAGTTGGAACTAACTTGATACCACTTAGCAAAACAAAGCAAAAAAAAAAAAAAAAGATTGCTTTTTGGGTGCTTCCTTGAGACTTCTCCATAGGGCACAGTGGTAACTTACTTCAGTGCTGTAATTGGCCCTCAATAGCAGAACTGACTCGATGGTACTTAACAGCAAGCAGAAAGATGCTTGGAATTTCAAGCCATTTATCATTAGCCATAGTCAAGTGGTTGCCTCTTCTCTCTGAACCTTGCTTTTCCCCTCTTTAAAGGGAGCTTACATACATACATACCTACTCATACTATAGAGGAGTCCTGGTGTGGTGCTGTGGGCTAATACGTCAGACTGCAAAGTTGTTTGAACTGGAAGGTCAGTGGTTCAAGCTCACCAGCTGTTCCTTGGAAACCCTATACAGGGTCACTATGGGTCGGAATCAATTCGATGGCACTTAACAACAACATAGTATAGAAGACATGCCAAGACAAGACATGTAACACCTGGTATCTGCAGGTAATGCCCCATGTCTGTCACAGGCTACACCCAAGCAGATGGTGGCTCTTCCTTCTTTTCTCATTTTCTTTTATTTGCCTAGGATGATACCACTGACAACTTCTAGAAATCACTGTACAGCGACCCTGTACAGGGTTTCTAAGGCTGTAAATCTTTACGGAAGCAGAAACCCTTATCTTTCTCCCGTGGAACAGCCGGTAGTTTCAAACTGCTGACCATGAGGTTCACAGCCCGATTCGTAACCACTATGCTACCAGAGCTCCTCTCGATGAATATAGTTCACTGAAATTGTGTGTGGTGTGGAATTCCTTAGACTTTGGGATCCACTGCTGGATATGTATTGCAGAAAAAGTGCCACATAGGTGGACCAGGCACAATGTTCATAGTGGCATAGGTGTTGCAGGGAGATGGAGGCAGTTTTGATCTTGGGAAGAATGGATAATTAATATGAGTTGGGTCTATGTTCTGAAATAAATGACTAGCACTAAAAAAGCTCAGATCTGAAGGGGGAAAACAGAGAAGGTGCAGAAACATTTATGTGAACTAAAACACAAACATACCCAAAATAACACTATAAAAGAACAAACCTATCTAACAAACCTTATACATATCACTATAAGAGGGTGCGTGTGGCAGGAAAGGGGGAAGGGAAATGGAGTGGAAGGTACTTCTGAAGTGAAGAACAAAATAAAACAACAGAAAGTTCTTGCACTGACTATATGCCATGAATTGAGGAGAATGATTAACTCAATTCACTTTACCTGAGGTTAAAAAATGCATTTTATAATATAATATTAATCTTTCACTGATGTTTTGTGGTAGTCCATCAATCACAAAATATCTTAATGGTTTTCTTAAGAAATACCTTTTCTAATATTTTTATTGTCTTTATATTTTGTAGAAAGCTTGAATTTGCAAAGAGACTGAAATTAATTCCTTCTCTGTGAGTAATGGCATAGCATGTGTTACCATGGTTTTAAAAGAAAAAATTCAATTAGCAGATGGAGCTACAGAGAAGAAAGGGTCTTATTAGTATAGAAATTTGGAGCAGAATTAAGGCTAAAATAAACACATTTCAAAAAGTCTTTCATTTGCAATTATAATGAGTTACTGCTAACAATATGGTGTTAAATTAGTCACCTTGTTAAATAGTCTTAATTGATATTAACGAGGGAGCTTCAAAAGGTTCATAGAACAATTCCATTATCTTTTAATTCAATGTTTCCACAAATTTTTTGAAACCCCCTGTAGCTCATAAAAATCAGCAAATTCAGTACCAAAGATCAGTTTACAATATTCTTTATTTTAATCAATGTTCTTTAAGTTGAAGAATGTTGAATAGAGGTAGAGAAACTAGAGGAACTTATTTTAAAATTCATTGCAGATGATTAAAAATTAGTGAAACATTTTGAAAACATTGTAATGAAACAAGTAACAAATGGAGACAATTTAAATCATCACCAGAATTTTAATCACAGTGTGGTGCTGTAAGATAAACACTGGACTGCTAACCACAAGGTCAGCGGTTCAAACCCACATGCTCCTTCTTGGAAATCCTATACAGGGTCACTATGACTTGGAACCTACTGATGGCACTTAACAGCAATAGCGTATTATTTTTTTGTACAGTGTTTTTAAACATTGGGAAATTACAAAGTGATATATAAAGTCTAAGGAACTCGGGTAGCATAGTGGTTATGAGACGGGCTGCTACTCTCAAGGTCAGTAGTTTGAAACTACCAGCTGTTCCATGAGAGAACCATGAGGCTTTCTGCTCCCATGAAGATTTACAGCCTCTGAAACTCTATGTAGGGTCACTATGTGTCAGAACCGGCTCCCTGGCACATAATCACCACCACCATATAAAGTCTGGAGTCCTGGTTTGGCACTGTGGAATAAAGCCCTCGACTATAAGGTAGGTTTGAACCACAAGGTCAGTAGTTCAAACTCATCAGCTGTTCCTTGGAAACCCTGTATAGGGTCACTATGGGTCGAAACCAACTTGATGGCACTTAACTGTGAATATGGTGTTGCACTATAGAATAAGTTCTTGAATACAAGGTGGTATGAACTGCAAGTTAAGTCTGAACCAACTTGACAACACATAATAATGACAGTTTTCAATTGTGAAATTCAAGGTGCCCAGACACCTGATTGGTGTTGCCATTTTCCACCCACCATCCAGAGATGCTCACTAGAAATGGGAGAGCATGTAAATCTGAACACAGGACCAACAATTGTATTAAAAAGCTGCTTGTTCCTATTACATGCATTTATGTATGGGACAAGGAAGTTTTGTGTAGTAATGGAGCCATTTAGAAAAGGAATCTTATTATTTGATGGAACCCATAAACTCAACTCCCTACCTTATTTGTTTTACTACAATGATGCAGTCATTACTAATGTATCCAAAATGATCTTCCTCTCTGACCTGCTTCACTCTCTGTGCCTCCTCTCTTATCTCACTGACCATTCACTCAGTGACACAAGCCAGAAATCCAGGTGTCATTTTTTACACTGCCCTCAACAGTAAGCCCTCGCATTTAACATCATGACAGTCCCTGTCGGGGACCCGCCTCGACATTGGGGTTCAGTTCACGAGGGGAGGATACCGGACGGCGACTCAAGAATACACAGAAAGAGACAAAGGAGACAAAGAGAGAGACAAAGAG
>NW_006408723.1:2090952-2091839 GCF_000296735.1 Chrysochloris asiatica | reverse complement strand
GGGCCTCGAACCTCTGATTAGTCTTACACGGTCTGCAACAAGTCCCTAAGCTCATTCTTTTCTGTTTCCATTTTGACAACCATGAACCCACCTGTTCTTGTGTGCTGATTTTGACTCATAATAATCAGATAAACACATGCTTAGGGCATTAACAAAATAGGAGCACTAGTTCTCCAAAGCATAGACCCCCTAGATGTTAAGCAAACAAGAAACAAGAAGAAGTGAGAAGCACCACAGTGGACGGGAACTGGCAGGCACTAAATGAAATTAATGCTACTTTATAAATTTTGTACGTGATAACAATTATGTTTTCCTTCTTATTTTGTAGTGATCAGTCCTCTTGACCACACGAGAATGCATTCATTGGCACTATAATCATGTGATTCATAATGTATCTTCTTCTGTGCAAAGTGAACCAAAATATGTCTTCAGGTTGAGTTTACCCTTATATTTGTATCATGCTCTTTGCAATCACATCAGGCATCAGCAATAATCCAATGAATATTGACAATGCAGCATCAAAGGATGGAGAGTGACTGCGCAATTTTAAGTATTATTTTAAGGTGAAAAACACTCACGGAGATCTGTTAAGGACCTGCCAACTAACATTGTATAACAAATGAATGAAATTATCTCCAGCTACCAGCTGCTCCTCGGAAACCCTATACAGGGTTGCTATGGGTCAGAACTGACTCAACGACACTCAGCAACAACAACCTTGTAAGTACTATTTCTTTTGACAATCTCAGACCTGAAGAACAAAATATATATTCCAAATCCATGTTTTGTTTTTTTTTACACTTACTAATCTTCAAAAATTTTCACCATACTTATTCAACCTGTATGATGAGCAAATAATCTGAGAAGCTGGGTTATATGAAGAAAAA
>NW_006408723.1:2086395-2090672 GCF_000296735.1 Chrysochloris asiatica | reverse complement strand
ATTAGGCAAATCTGCTGCACAAGACCTTTTTAAAGTGTTGAAGAGCAAAGATGTTAGCTTGAGACGTAAGGTGTGCCTGACCCAAGCCATGATATTTTCAATAACCTCATATGCATGTGAAAGCTGGACAGTGAATAACGAAGACCGTAGAAGAATTGATGCTTTTGAGTTATGGTGTTCGAGGAGCATATTGAAAGTGCCATAGGCTGCCAAAAGAACCAACAGATCTGTGTTGGAAGAAGTGCAACCAGAGTAATCCTTGGAGGCCAGGATGGCCAAATTTCGTCTCCTATATTTCGGACATATTGTCAGTCGCTGGAGAAGGATATCATGTATGGTAAAGTGGAGGGTCCGAGCAAAAGAGGGAGACCCCCAGCAAGATGGATTAGCAAAGTGGCAACATCAATGGGTGCAAGCATGGCAACAATTGTGAGGTTAGACCAGGATTGGGCAGTGTTTCGTTCTGTTGTATATAGGGTCACTATGAGTCAGTACCGACTCGATGGCACCTAACAACAACAACAATTTTCAAATATAAAATTTTGTGTTGACATCCAAATTCAAATGTAAATTGTTGTTGTTGTTTGGCTTCAAGAAATGTATTCCCTCCCAGTTTGTTGTTGTTGTTGTTGTTATGTGCCATGGAGTCAGTTCCGACTCATAGTGACCCTGTACAGGGTTTCTGAGGCTGTAAATCTTTATGGGAGCAGAACGCCTCATCTTTCTCCCGTGGAGCAAACCTTAAGATTCACAGCCCGATTCGTAACCACTATGCTACCAGAGATTAGAAATATTCAGAGCACAGACTCTAGGAGAAGGCTTTCTTTTTCTTCGTTGGCTCTGGGGAAAGGTCCTTCTCTCCTTTCAGCATCTGTTAACCCAGAATTCCTTGAAGATCTTGCATCTCTACAGCAGTCTTTCCCTGGATTCAGAAGCTTCACTGTGCAGTGACCTAGGGTTCAAATGACACACCCCACTCCTGGCTCTTCTTTCTTGGGGGTAATAGGTCCTTGTTTCTCTGCTCACTTCTCTCTCCTTTTATCTTTGTAAGATAAAAGATATTGTAGGTCACACCCCTGGGAAACGCCCTTACATGGATCAGAGTTGTGATGTGATTATGGATATTACAGCTCACTCTTACTGGTTTATCACATCAGCTCAGATCATGGGAATTTATCATATAGCTGCCATATTATGTTGTTGTTGTTGTTAGGTGCCATATTATATCATTACATAATTGCCAAACCACTAAGAATTATGATCTAGCCAAGTTGACATATATTTTGGGGGGACACAATTCAATCTACGACAAATATATTGACAGCAATTACAATAATTGACATGCAACCCTACCCTTAACCAATGTGAAATTTCCATCAACATTAATGTTAACACCTCTCCACACAGGTGCTAACCACTAAATAAACTTTGTTCTCTGTATAACTCCCTTTTCTTCTTTCTTTATGTAAGTGAAATTGTACACTATTTGTTCTTTTGTGGTTGATTTATTTCGCTCAGCATAATGTGTTCCATTTCCATCCATAGTGTTAGCATGTACCAAGAATTAATTTATCTTACTGGCTGAGTAGTATGTATGTATGTACCACATTTTGGTTGGGTATTTAGTTATTTAAACCTTTTAACTCTTGTGAATAATGCTGTAATGAATTGGGATAGGTGTGTAAGTATCTGAGTCTGTTTTCAGGTCTTTTGGGTATATACCTAGGAGTGGAATTGTTGGGTCATATGTTAGTAGGTGCTATCAGTTAATGTGCTGGACTGCAAGGTTGGTTTGAGCCACATCAGTGGTTGAAAGCTCACTAGCTGCTCCTCAAAAACCCTATATAGGGTTGCTATGAGTCAGAACTGACATGATGGCACTTAACAACGACAGCAGCAATGTTAGTTCTAGTGTGGCATTGTAGGATAAGCTAGTACTGCAAGGTCGGTTTGAGTCACAAGGTCAGTGGTTCAAACTCACCATTCACTCTTCAGAAACGCAAAATTGGGTCACCATGGGTTGGAACTGACTTGAAGGCACTTAATAACAGCAATAACATATTAGTTCTAAAGGAGTCTTGGTGTTGTGCTGTAGGCTAAGTATGGACCACAAGGTAGGTTTGAACTGCTAGGTTGGTAGTTCAAACCCACCAGTTGCTCCATGGAAAACCTATATAGAGTCGCTATGAGTCAGAACCAACTTGACAGTACTTAACAACAATGTTAGTTCTGAAGGAGCCCTGGTAGTTTAGTGGATTATGAGCTGGGCTGCTAACTTTAGGATCAGTAATTTGAATCTATCAATTACTCTGGGAGAAAGATGAGGGTTTCCTACTCCTTTAAAGATTTACTGCTGCGGAAACTGTACAGGATCAGTGTGAGTCAGAACTGACTTGGAACACAACCACCAACAACCGTGCTGGTTCTATTTTTAGTTTTTTTTTTGAGCTACTGCCACACTGTTTCCCACAACAGCTATTCCATATTGCATTCCCACAAGCAATGGGTAAAGTTTACAATTTCCCCACATTCTCGCCAACACTTTTTGATTTCTCCACCCCCCCCGCCTTTTTTTTTTTTTTTTTAAATCTTAGCCATCTTAGTAGGAGTGAAGTGTTATCTCATTATGATTTTGATTTGCATCTCTCTTATGTCAGTGACACTGAGCATCATTTTATGTTATTTGGTAGACATTTGAAAGTCATCTTTGCTGAAATGTCTATTCAAGTCCTTTGCTCATTTTATAATTGAGTTGTTGATCTTTTTGTACTTAAGTTGTCCAAATTTTACATGTAATGTGGTTATTGGATTCCTATCAGATATTGGGTTCTTGTTAGAATCTTTTCTTCTATTTTTTATTTTTAGCTTAATATTTTTAACTTTTTATTGTAAATTGAGTGAAGGTTTACATATAAGACCATCACTTTTAAATTAAAGAAATCATACACTTTAGCATCCAGCTGATATGAAGTGGGGGGAGACTCACAAGAACTCCCAGACTTGCAGATAGTACCCATTTGACTTAGCTTCAATGGCATGATGACCAGAGTGCAACTAGAGGAAGATAAAGAAATTTGATAAAGCAAGCAAGTAGAGGGTTTGCTGAGTCATAACATATTTCCAACTTTCTGAAGAAGTGCCATACCATTTTCCAGAGTAGTTGAACCTTTTTACAGTCCCACCAGCAATATAGGAGCGTGCCAGTCTATCCACACTCTCACCAGCATTTGTTATTTTCTGATTTTTTGAACTTCACTTTTAGTACTGGTGTGAGATGGTATCTCATTTTGATTTGCATTTCTCTAATGGCTAATATGGAGTCCTGGTGCAGCACTGTGGGCTAAGGCATCAGACTGCAAAGTCATTGGTTCAAGCTCACCAGATCGCTATGGGTTGGAATCAACTCAATTGTACTTAACAACAACAATGGTTAATATGGAGTCCTGGTTTGGCACTGTGGATTAATGCACTGGATTGCAAGGTTGCTTTGGTCCACAGGGTCAGTTGTTCAAACTCACCAGCTGCTCCTCGGAAACCCTACACAGGGTAGCTATGAGATGGTACTGACTCTATGGCACTTAACAACAAACTATAATGGCTAATGACTGTGAATGTTTCTTCTTATGTTTATTGAATACCTCATTGTCTTCCTTGGTGAAGTGTCTGTTCATATCCTGTGCCTATTCTTTAATTGGGTTGTTTATAAAGATAAACTTGTACAGTTTTTGTAGAGCTGTTGTTGTTTTCTATAAATTTTGGATATTAGTCCCTTGTCTGAAACGTCATTGCAAAAAAATTTTTTAAACCAATCTGTGGGATCCTTTTTTTCTCTTTTAGCAGAATCTTTTGATGCACATAAGTGTCTAATTTTTAGGAAGCCCCAATCATCATTTTATCTTCTATTCTTTGTGTATGTTTTAAATTTATGTCATGTACTAGAGCCTCTGAGTTTGTTCACAGATTTTCATTGATGATTTGTATAGTTCTAGGTTTTACATTTAGGTCTTTAATCCATGTTGAGTTTGTTTTTGGATATGTATATGGTATGAGATATGGGCTTTGTTTCTTCTGCAAATTGATTTCCAGTTTTGCCAGCACCATTTCTTAAATAGAGTATTTCCTCCCACCTAATGTCTTTTGGCTCTTTGTCAAAGTCAGCTGATGTATGTGGATGAATTTACTTCTGAGTTCTCAATTCTGATCTATGTATCTTTTTTTGTACCAGTACCAGGCTGTTTTGACCACTGTTGGATAAGCAAAGTACTACTTAAGAAGAA
>NW_006408723.1:2073390-2085992 GCF_000296735.1 Chrysochloris asiatica | reverse complement strand
ATATAAATCTCTTTAAAGAATGATGTTGGAATCGGGATTAGGATTGTGTTATATCTATAGATTGCTTTGGAAAGTATTGACATTTTCACAATGTTAATTCTTCCTGTCCATGAGCATCATATATTCTTCCATTTTGTAAATCTCTTTAGGTTTCTTGTGGTAGAATTCTATAGATACCTTTAATACAGCACTTTTGAAAAAGGATAGAACAACTAGAAATTAACTCAACAAAGACACAGACAAACTAAACACAATCAATCAACTTTACTGCATAGATTTATACAGAGCACTCAACACAATAATAGCACAATACACCTTCTTTTCCAGTACATATAGTGCATTCTCCAGAATAGACCATATGCTAGGCCAGAAAGCAAGCCTCAATGTAAAGAAAGCAAAAATCCTCACCACTGGACCAATTAACAACAGCCATATAAATGGAGAAAAGATTGAAGTTGTCAAAGACTTCATTTTTCTTGGATCAACCATCGACACTCATGGAAGCAGCACTCAGAAATCAAACGATGTTGCATTAGGCACATCTGCTGCACAAGACCTTTTTAAAGTGTTCAAGAGCCAAGGTATCAGTTTGAAGACTAAGGTGCACCTGACTCAAGCCATGGTATTTTCAGTCACCCCATATGCATGTGAAAGTTGAACTATGAATAAAGAAAACCATAGAAGAACTAATGCATTTGAGTTATGGTATTGGAGAAGAATATAAAAGTACCATGGACTGCCAGAAGAACAAACAAATCTGTGTTGAAGTACTGCCAGAATGCTCCTTAGAAGCCAGGATGGTCAGACTTTGTCTCTGATACTAGTCCCTGGAGAAGGACATCATGCTTGGTAAAGTAAAGGATCAGTGAAAAAGAGGAAGACTCAATGAGGTGGACTGGTACAGTGGCAGCAGTAATGGCATCAGTAATGGGCAACAATTGTGATGTTGGTGCAGGATCGGGCAGTGTTTCTGTTGTGCATAAGGTTGCTATGATTAGGTAATGACTCAATGGCACCTAACAACAACAACTCTCATTGTAGAGTTGTCTCTTTCTTCAAATCTATTAGAGTTTGATTTATGTATTTTGAGGCTATTTCATTGGAAGATAGATATTTACTATGGTTGTGTCATCTTGTTCAATTGACCCTTTAATCATGAGATAATGTCCTTCTTTGTCTCTTATACTGGCTTTTACCTTTAAGTTTATTTTATTAGAGATTAATATTGTTACTCCTGCTTGGTTTTTTCTTTTTTTTAAAGTTTATTGTGAATTATGTAATAGTTTACATGGGAGAACATTAGTTTTACATTCATCCTATCATATATTATTTCATTGCCATGGTTACAATCCCCTCCACGCATCACCAATCAATGAAAGGGTACATCCTGCTTGTTTTTTTATTGCCATTAGCTTGATATATTTTTTCTATCCTTTATTTTTTAATCTGTGTTTTTATGTGTAAGGTGTCTGTTACAGATAGCATATTGAAGAATCCTGTTTCCTTATCCATTCTGCTACTCTCCATGTTTTGACCTGTTGAGTGAACATCTCCAGCACTGCATCAGTTTGTTGAAACATTTCAGCTTGTATTCCAACAATTCCTTAGCCTTTTTTTCACCAATGTCTTCAGTGGAGCTTGAATTTTTTCCTTCAGTTACATAATTTCTTGATAATATGCTATCACTTGAAATTGTACAATATAGAGCAATTCTTTTTGGTACAATGACTTTGTGTGTGTGTATTCCTTCTATCTTTTTTATAGGCCCTATGTCATTCAATAATTTGCCCTTTTTTTCTGTTTGTTTGTTTTTGTTTTGCTACATACCATAGAGTCAGTTGAAACTCATAGCAACCATATACACAACAGAATGAAACACTGCCCAGTCCTGAGTCATACTCACAGTTGTTATTATGTTTGACCCCATTGCTGCTGCCACTGTGCCAGTGCATTTCCTTGGGGGGGGGGGGGGGCTGGTGGTCCTCCTTTTTTTCATTGACCCTGTACTTTACCAAAGATAATGTCTTTCTTCAGGGAGAAACTGGTCCCTTCTGATGATATATACAAAGTATAAGAGATGAAGTCTCACCATCTTGGTTTCTAAGGAGCACTGTATCTGTACTTTTTCCAAGACAGATTTGCTTGTTTTTCTATCAATTCATGGTACTTTTAATTTTCTTCTCTAACACCATAACTCAAAGGCATCCATTCTTCTACAGTCTTCCTTATTCATTATCTAACTTTCACATGCATATGTTGTTGTTGTTAGGTGCCATTGAATCAGTACTGACTCATAGTGATCTTAAGCACAAAAGAATAAAACACTGCCCAGTCCTGGGCCAACATCACAATTGTTGCCATGTTTGAGCCCATTGATGCTGACACTTGGCTAATCCCATCTCGCTGGGAGTCTTCCTCTTCTTCTCTGACCCTCCACCTTAACAAACATGATATCCTCCTCCAATGACTGGTCCCTCCTGACAATATGTCTAAAGTATGAGAGTCAAATGCATCAATTCTTCTATGATCTTCCTTATTCACTGTCTAACTATTGCATGTATATAAGGTTATTGAAAATACCATGGCTTGGGTCAGGCACACTTTAGTCCTTAAGCTGTTATCTTTGCTCGTCAGCATTTAAAAACGCCTTACGCAGCAGATTTGCCTAATGCAATACATCATTTGATTTCTTGACTGCTGCATCCGTGAGTGTTGATGGTTGGTCCAGTGGTGAGGATTTTTGTTTTCTTTACATTGAGATGCAATCCGTACCGAAGATTCTGGTCTTTGATTTTCATCAGTAAGTATTTTAAGTCCTCTTCACTTTCAGCAAGCAAGGCTGTATCATCTGCATATCGCAGGTTGTTAATGAGACTTCCTCCAATGCTGATGCCACATTTTTCTTCATATAACCCAACTACTTGGATTATTCGTTCAGCATACAACAGATTGAATTAGTGTAGTGAAAGGATACAGCCATGTTGCACACCTTTCCTAATTTTAAACCACTTAGTGTTCCTATGTTCTGTTTGAACAACTGCCTCTTGGTCTATGTACAGGTTCCTCATGAGCACAATTAAGTGTTCTGGAATACTCATTTTTCACAATGTTGTCCATAGCTTGTCATGATCTACACAATCGAAGGCTTTTGCGTAGTCAATAAAACACAGGTAAACATCATTGTGGTATTCTCCGCTTTCAGCCAAGATCCATCTGATGTCAGCCATGATATCTCTTGTTCACATACTCTTTTGAATCCAACTTGAACCTCTAGAAGTTCTCTGTCAATGTATGGTTGCAGCCATTTCTGTATTACCTTTAGTAAAACTTGACTCACATGGGATATCAGATATTGTCCGATGATTTCCGCATTCCATTGGGTCACTTCTCTTTGGAATGGGCACAAATATGGATTTCTTCCAAAAAGTTGGCCAGATAGTTGTCTTCCAAATTTCTTGGCATAGATGAGTGATTGCTTCTAATGCTGCCTCACTTTGTTGAAAGATTTCAATTTGTATTCCACCTATTACCAGCTCCTTGTTCTTTGCCAATTCAGTGCACCTTGGACTTCCTCCTTCAGTATCATTGGCTATTGCTCCAGTGCTGCCTCTTGAAATGGCTGAACAGCGACCATTTCCTTCTGGTACAGTGACTGTGTATTCCTTCCATCTTCTTTTGATGCTTTCTGCATCATTCAATCATTTGCCCAGAGAATCCTTCAATAATGAAATTTGAACCTTGGATTTTTTCTTCAGTTCACCCAGCTTGAGAAATGCTGAGCATGTTCTTCTCTTTAGGGTTTCTAACTCCAGGTCTTTGCAAATTTCGTTATAATATTTGACTTTGTTTTCTCGAGTTGACCTTTCAAATTTTCTGTTCAGCTCTTATACCTCCTCATTTTTTCCATTTGCTTTACTATCTCTATGCTGGAGAGCAAGTTTCAATGTCTTTTCTGACATGCATTTTGATCTTTCCCTTCTTTCTTGTCTTCTTAATTACTTTTTGCTGTCTGCCTGTATGATGTTCTTGATGTCATCGCACAACTCTTCTGGCCTTCAGTCTTTAGTGTCTAATGTATTAAATCTGTTCTTCAATGATCTTTAAATTCAGGTGGGATATATTCAAGGTCATATTTTGGCTCATGAACTTGTTTTAATTTTCTTCAGCTTCATTCTGAATTTTGCTTATGAGCAATTGATGGTCTATTCCACAATCTGCTCCTGTCCTTGTTTTGGCTGATGATATGGAGCTTTTCCACCATCTCTTTTCATAGATGTAGTCATTTTGATTCCTGTATATTCAATCTGGTGAGGTCCATGTGTATAATCATCTCATGGTGTTTAAAAAAGGTATTTGAAATGAACAAATCACTGGTTTTGCAGAATTCTATCATGCAATCTCCAGCATCATTTCTATCAACAAGGCCATATTTTCCAAATACTGATTCTTCCTCTTTGTTTCCAATCTTTGCATTCAAATCACCGGTGATTATCAATATATCTTGATTGCATGCTTGATCAATTTCAGATTGAAGATGTTGGTGGAATTCTTCAATTTCATCCTCACTGGCTTTAGTGATTGGTGCGTAAATTTGAATAACTGGCCTTCCCTGTAGGCACATGGATATTATCCTATCATAGACAGCATTGTACCTCATGACAGATCTTGATATGTTCTTTTTTGATGATGAATGGAATGCCATTTCTCTTAACTATGTCATTCCCGGCATAGTAAACCATGTGATTACCAGTTTCAAAATGGCCAATACCAGTCCATTTCAGCTCACTAATGCCTAGGATATCGATGTTTATGCATTCCATTTCATTTTTGACAATTTCGAATTTTCCTATAGTCATACTTTGTACATTCCAGGTTTCTATTATTAATGTATATTAGAGTTGTTTCTCTTCATTTTGAGCTGTGCCCCATCAGCAAATGAAGGTCCCGAGGGCTTTTCTCCCACGATCTTTACTCCATTTGTGTCATCACGGTCAACTCTACTTTAAGGAGGCAGCTCTTCCCCAGTTGCATTTTGAGTACCTTCCCACCTGAGTGCCTCATTTTCTGACACTATATCTGACAGTGTTTCTCTGCTATTCATAAGGTTTTCCGTGACTAAATATTTGGAAGTAGTTCGTCTCTCCTTCTTCTTAGTCTGTTTTCATCTGGAAGTTCATCTGAAACCTGTCCACTGTGGGTGACCCTGCTGGTATTTAAAGTACCTGTGGCACAGCTTCCAGAATCACAGCAACTTATAAGCCACCACAGTACGACAAACTGACAGGTGGACATGCATATGAGGCTATTGAAAAGACCTCAAACTGATGTCTTTTCTCATGAACATTTTAAAGAGGTTTTTGTGTATTAGCAGATTTGCCTAATGAAATACATAATTTGATGTCTTGACTGCTGCTTCCATAAGTGTTGATGGCAGATCCAAGCAAATTGAAGTCTTTGACAGCTTAAATCTTTTCTCCATTTATCATGATGTTACTTATTGCTCCACTGGTGAGGATTTGTATTTTCTTTACATTCAGGTGCAATCTGTATTGAAGACTGTGATCTTTGATTTTCATCAGTATTTTAAGTTCTCTTTGCTTCCAGCAATCAAGGTTGAATACCTGTGTATCACAGGTTGATAATGAGTCTTCCTCTAATCCAGTGCCATGTTCTTCTTCATATAATCCAGAATGAATAAGTATGGTGAAAGATGACATCCCCGTAGCACTTCTTGTTCATTAGTGTCTAATACATCAAATTTGTTCTTGAAATTGTCTCTAAATTCAAAAGGAATATAGTCAAGGTCATATTCTAACTCTCATGGACTTGTTTTAACTTTCTTTAACTTCATTCTGGACTTGCAAATTGTTGGTCTTTTTAATGGTTGTCTGCTGGCCTTTTTTTGACTGATAATATAGAACTTCTCCATCATCTCTTCCCAGATATATATGTAGTCAGTTTGATTACTGTGTTTTCTATCTGCTGAGGTCCATATGGATGTTGTTGTTGTTGTTGTTAAGTAACGTGGAATTGGTTCCGACTCATAGTGACCCTGCACAGGGTTTCCGAGGCTGTAAATCTTTATGGGAGCGGAAAGCCTCATCTTTCTCTGGCAGAACGGCTGGTAGTTTCGAACTGCCGACCTTGAGGTTAGCAGCCCGAGTCGTAACCACTACGCTACCAGAGCTCCTTTCCATATGGATAGTCACTGTTTATATTGAAAACAGTATTTACAATGAATGAATCATTTGACTTGCAAAAATCTGTCCTGCAATCTCCAGTATAGTTTCTATCAGCAAGGCCATAATTTCCAACTACTGATCCTTCCTCTTAGTTTTTATTTTTCAGTCCAATCAGCAGTAATTATCAATACTTCTTGATTGTAGGTTTGATCAAATTTGGACTGAAGAAGTTGGTAGAATTCTACAGTTACATCATCTTTGGGTTAGTGGTTGGTCTGTAAATTTGAATAATAATTGTATTAAGTGGTCTTCTTTGTAGGCCTATGGATATTATTCTATTGCAGGCAGTATTGTACTTCAAGATAGATCTTGAAATGCTCTTTTTGATAATAAATGTGATGCCATTCCTCTTCCAGCATAGTAAACCATATGATTGTCCAGTTGAAAATGACTAATACCAGTGTATCTCATCTCACTGATGCCTAGGATATTGATCTTTATGCATTCCATTTCATTTTTGATAACTTCCCATTTTCCTCTTTTCAGACTTCTACTTTGTACACTTCACATTTCCATTGTTAGTGGATATTTGCTGTTGTTGTTCTCATTTTGAGTTGTGTCCCAACAGCAAATGAAGGTACCCTAAGTTTTGTTCCATCCATATCATTAAGGCCAACTCTACTTTGAGGAGGCAGCTCTTTCCAAATCATATTTTGTGTTCCTTTCAACCTGATGGGCTCATCATCCAGCACGATATCAAACAACAAATGTTCTGTTGCGATTGATACAGTTTTCAATAGCTAGTCTTTCAAAGTGGTCTGCCTCACCTTCCTACTCTGTCTTTGTCTGGAAATTCAGCTGAAACCTGTCCACTAAGAGTACCCCTGCTGTTACTTAAAATACCAGTGACAAAACTTGCAGCATCACAGCAACACACAAGCCACCACAGTATGACAAACTGACAGATGAGTGGTGGTCAGCTGTCCGTAGAATAGATTTACTTCTAGGTTCTCTGTTCTGTAACAATAGTTTATGTGTCTGTTGTTATACCACCACCGACGGGGCTGTTTTTACTTCTGTGGTTGTGTAGTTGTTTTTGAGATCTGGAAGTGTGAGGTCTATGACTTTGTTCTTCTCTTTTATTAGTGCTTTGTTTATCTTGTTGTCAGGTGCCATCAAGTTGATACCGACTCATAGCGACTCTATGCCCAACAGAACGAAACACTGCCTGGTCCTGGGCCAACCTCACAATTGTTGCCACGCTTGAGCCCATTGATGCTGCCACTTTGCTATCCCATCTCATTGGGAGTCTTCCTCTGTTTCTCTGACCCTCCACCTTACCAAACATTATATCCTTCTCTAGCAACTGGTCCCTCAAAAGTACTTTCCTCAAAATTAAACACACACACTGTACATGTGTACCCGATAATTCCATACAGACCTTCAGTTATATTAGGCTAGTTGCATGTTCTTCACTAAATGTTGGTTAGTCTCAAAGAAAAATGTAATGTGCAGAGGTTAAGTTATAATATATACTTGTTGTTGTTAGGTGCCATCAAGTTGGTCCCGACTCATAGCAACCTTATGCACAGCAGAATGAAACACTGTCCTATCCTGGGCCAACCTCACTATTGTTGCCATGCTTGCAATGTGCTTATCCTACAGGGTGTTTTTACTTTCTATGTTTTTTTCGCTCTTGGTCTTCCTATTGTTAATTTCTAATTTTATAGCATTGTGATCTGAGAAGATACTTTGTAGTATTTTGATGCTTTAAAATGTATTAAGGTTTTGCTTTGTGGCCTAACGTATAGTCTATTCTGGAGAATATTTCGTGTGCACTGGAAAAGAATGTATATTGTGCTGTTATTGGATGGAGTGTTCTGTGTAAGTCTATAAGGTCAGCTTTGTTGATTGTATTGTTTAGTTCTCTGTGTTGTTGATTTTCTTTCTAGTTGTTCTGTCCTTCATTGAAAGTGGTATATTAAAATCTACTACCTTGGAAACCCTGTACTGGGTCGCTAAGGGTCGGAACCGACTCGATGGCACTTAACAACAACAACAACACTACTATTGTAGAGTTGTTTATTTCTTCCTTCAATTCTATTAGAGTTTGATTTATATCTTTTGAGGCATTTTTATTGGGTTTGTTGTTGTTATTATGTGTTGTGGATTCGGTTCTGACTCATAGCGACCCTGTACAGGGTTTCGCAGGCTGTGAATCTTTACGGGAGCAGAAAGCCTCATCTTTCTTCCATGGAACAGCTGGTAGTTTTGAACTGCTGATCCTGAGGTTAGCAGCCCGATTTGTAGCCACTATGCTACTAGAGCTCCTTTTTCATTGGATAT
Organism: Chrysochloris asiatica; assembly: GCF_000296735.1. Taxonomy (NCBI): domain Eukaryota; kingdom Metazoa; phylum Chordata; class Mammalia; order Afrosoricida; family Chrysochloridae; genus Chrysochloris; species Chrysochloris asiatica. The sequence continues at coordinate 2,077,464 of NW_006408723.1, read as the reverse complement.
ATAGATATCTATTATGGTATGTCCTCTTGTTAAATTGAGCCTTTAATAATGATATAATATCTTTTTTTGTGTCTCATGCTAGTTTTTCTTTTTTAAAATGTTTTATTGTGAATGATGTGATAGTTTACATGGGAGAACATTAGTTTTACATTCATACTATTGTATATAGTTACATTGCCATGGTTGCAATCCCCTCCATGCATCTTCAGCCAAACAAAGGATATACCCTGCAAGCATGTTCCCTGGTGGTCAGCACACAGCCCCTCTTCTTCTCTGAGTTTAGAGTCCCCAGTCACTCCATCTCTCCATGTCTCATGCTAGTTTTTGCCTTAAGGTTTATTTCTTCAGAAATTAATATTTCAGCTCCTACTCTTTTTTGATTGCCATTAACTTGATATTTTTTCCCCATCATTTGATTTTCAGTCTATTTTTGTTTTTGTGTGTAAGGAATGTCTCTTGTAGACAGCATAGTGAAAGATCCTCTTACCCATTTTTCTATTATCTGTCTCTTGACTGGTGCATTTGATCCATTTACTTTCAGTGTAACTGTTGATATGTATGAGTTTATTATTGTCATTTTGATGTGTGTATTTTTGTGGTGCTACTAGTTTCTCAGTTCCATACAATTTTCTGTGCTTAGTTCATTTCATATGTACGTTTTCTTCACATTTTCTCCATTGCTGTTGTTTCAATGTTCACTAAATTGTTAGGATTTTCCTCTTTTTTTATTTTGATAAATAGGTGTATTAATTTTCTCTGAGGTTACCCTGCAGTTTATTAATTTATTTCCCAGTTTAAAACAATCTGTTTTACCTTGAAATCTACTTGATTTCCTGTCCATTTTATAGAAGTTCTGTAACTACACTTTCCCCTCTTTTTGCTTTGTAATTGTCTTCATTCTAAAGTGATATATCCAGTTCCTTATTTTTAGTCTTGTAGGTTTGTTTTACTTTAAATACTTTTATATCTAGGTTGAGTTTAACCTCAGGTTGATTTTTGTTGTTACTGATTTTCGGTTCAGAGAACTCCCTTTAGTATTTTTCTTTTTTTTTTGTAAATTTGTTCTGGTTATTGCAAATTCCTTTAATTTCTATTTATCTGAAAATGTTTTATTTTTGCTGTCATATTTGAAGGACAGATTTGCTGGATTTTGGATTCTTGGTTGGCAATGTTTTTCTGTCGGGTTTTGTATATGTCATCCAACTGCTTCCTTGACTACATGATTTCTGCTGATATATTAGAACTCAATTTTATTGGTTTTCCTGACTTGCTCTCAAGATTCTTTCCTTGTCTTTAGTTTTGTAAAGTTTGATTATGATATGTCTAGGTGACTTTCTTTTGGGCTCTTTTTGGGGGTTCATTAAACTTATCTTCTCATCTTTCATGATGTTAGTGAAGTTTTCTTTCAACAACTCTTTAACAATCTTCTCTCTGCATTTTTCTATTCTGTAATTTCATCTTTCTATTCTGGAATTTCAGTCATTCATAAGTTACTTCTCTTCATAGTGTCCTACATAAATCTTAGACTTTCTTCAGATTTTTTCCTGCTTTTTTTCTGATTGTCCTTTTAGTCCATTAATATGGAGAAGTTTATCTTTAAGCTCACTAGTTTGGGTTTCCATTGATCAAATCTACTCCTTTGCCCTTTCAATGTTTTGTCCACTTCTGAAATTTTAATACTAATCTTCTGGATTTCTATTTGCAAATTTTATATTGTGTGAAAATTGGCATTCATTTTGTCTGTTAGTTCTTGTAGTGTTTTCATGCATTCTTCTAAAGTTTTGTTCTGTGTTCTTGCTTTCCTGAATCGTTTTCTCAATACACTGAATTCTTTTAATTTAAATTCTTTTAATTGTTTCTAAGGTAGGTCTGGACTACTTTTGTGTATGAGTTAAAAATATAGCTCTTAATTAGTATAAGGTTTCACTTAGCTAGATTTTCTCTTATAATCCAAAATGAATCCTCTATGACATTTTTGGTGTATGGGTGATAAGAAAGTTGACTTTTAGAAGCCAGCTAGATTGGTTGTTTCTGAAATGGTTAGCTTTCCAGAAGTCAGATGCACTCAAGTAGTAGCATAGAAGGAATGATACCATATAACTTTTAGGAGATTCAGTAGCCCAGAAAACCATAGAGTACAATGTTTTTCCAGAAAAAAAATTGAGGGTGGTGATCAAAAGATGCAGCAGTGCTCCCTGTCCTCACTGAAGAGTTCATTGCAATGCTGAAGTGTGTTTCTTAAATGGAAATTGCTGGATTTATAAATGCCACCCCAACTGACAGAGGATGGTGATGGAGAAGAAAGTATTTTCACAGAGAAGTCCTAATATGGACTGAATTGTGTCCCCCTGTTGTCTCTTGATGTGGTTCTATAGGATCAGCACTGTACTATCAACCATAGGGTCGGTGGTTCAAACCCACCAGCTGTTCCTTGGAAACTATATAGGGTCACTATGAGTCAGTGTTGACACGAAAGTACTTTTAATAACAAAATAAGTATTGGAATCCTAACCCTATACCTATGGATGCAATCCCATTTGGGAATATGTTTCCTTGGCTATGTTAATGAGGCTATATCAGTTTAGGGGATATCTTAAACATAACCAGTATTGAGTGATAAAAAGAGCAGATTAAGCACAGAGATAAGCAAGCACAAATAAAGGGAGAGATAGATATCATGTGGCGATTATGTTTGGGTTACAGAAGATGGTGGTGGTGCTTATGTGCCGTGGAGTCAGATCCGACTTATAGCGACCCTGTACAGGGTTTCCAAGGCTGTAAATCTTTACGGGAGCAGGAAGCCTCATCTTTCTCCCATGGAACAGCTGGTAGTTTCAAACATCTGACAACGCAGTTTGCAGTCCGATTCGTAACCACTACGCTACAGAAGCTGAGACAAGGATTTTCCCTGAGCTGATAGAGAAAGATAGTTTTCCCTTAGAGCTAGTACCCTGAATTAGGACTTCTAGATGCCTAAACTGAGACTCCTGGTGTGGCGCTGTTGAATAAGCACTGGACGACGGCTGACACAAGTTCAGCGGTTCAAATCCACCAGCCACTCCTTAGAAACCTTATATTGTGTCACTATGAGTTGAAATCAACTTGATGGTAATTAGCAACAATAACAACAAACTGAGAGAGAAAAAAATTCTGTTGTTTAAAAGCCTCCCACTGGAGCACAAACAAGATGGTGGATCAGGTAGAAGTGCAGTAAAGGAGCTCCAATAACAACAACACAGAATACCTGACCAAGCAGGCTCAGGGGCTGATCCCAGAACTCTGAACCACATATAAAGGAATATTTAGAAGGTTGGAAAGTTCACAGCTGGAGGAATTTGTGGCTTCTATTGCTTTCTAGTCCGGGACGCTCAGCTGCTCCAGGAGCCGCCATCTTGGGTGAGACCACGCGGGGGAAGGATCAGAGCGGCCACAGACGCCTGGCAGAACCACAGAGATAAAGGTGTGGACATTATTTTCTTCTGGCATCTGTTCATTGGTCCCTTGCTATCTGTGCACCTCCATTCTGGTAACTATAGGAGTGCCTGAGCTAGTGGGCAACCCAGCCCCACCCTCAGAGGGTTCTACATGCATGCTCACAGATCTCCTCGAAATTTAAAGAGACAGTTTCCAATTAAAACCAAATGGCCACAGCTGGCCCTGAACTGTTTCCAACTAGAAAAAAGGCCTGAATGAGGATTGTGGAGCCGGACAATCAGACAAAAGAGGAAATAGGCCAAAAATTAAATCCTAAATTACATCAAAACGACCAACAGTGGTATCTTGAAACTTCTCAAGAAGAAGAGTGAAAACGGAAGCCCATTTCCTAATCACATCTACCTGGAGGCATTCAGAAAGCATAAAAAATACCAAAATACATACATATCTAAGTATTAAGTCCACAGATAACCCCTGAAGATGCCCAAAAAACAGAAGCAGATGACCATATCTGCACAGAAACGAGATAAAGTGACTGAGGCAAATAAGCTGGAAGGAGACCTACACTCCATACTAGAAGATGGGCAGGCTTTGGAAATGCCTGAGAAGGAATTCCTAAAAATGATTATAAAAGGTATC
>NW_006408723.1:2042275-2072001 GCF_000296735.1 Chrysochloris asiatica | reverse complement strand
AAGCCTTTACAGAGTATAGGACCTTAGGTGGAATCCTGAGTCCCATCCACAACCTTGTGAGGTAAGACATTCCCACTAGAAAGGACAAGCAGACTGGAATAGCTACAGTGACAGAATATACATGTTCATGATGAACCTGACCTATACTCAGAGCGGTAGTTATTCTAAATACCAACAGAGAGGGAAAGAGTCTTCAAATCAAGTTTCAATGCTATCTACTCTGTACACAGGGTAGATAGAAACAGGCAACTTAGACATTGGGTACCTAAAATGAGGGGACAATAAAGACACGAAGTGACTGGCTTATAAGATTTCAAGAGGGAGCTTAGTTTATGAGGGTTGGGGGAAAGAACCAGAGTCCCCACTGAATAGTTATCATCTTGTTTAGATGGGTCTGGTGAAAGGAGATGGGGATAAGATTCGTAAGATTCAATAGTGAGGAACTGTTATCATGACTAATTGCGACTGTAACACTTGTAAAGGTAGAAGTTTTGTAACAAAAAAAGGGGAGTGGTTAATCTTACAGTCCAGAAACAGAGGACCCTAGGACCATCAAGAGAGAAGTGCACAAACAGAGTGTGGGACTTTATCCAGATAAGCAACAGCACCAGAGATGGAGGCAGAGATGGGGACATGGAGAGGGAGAGGGGCTGAGGACTCTAGATTCATTAACTAAGAAGAGAAGGACTAAGAACTGGTGGCCAGGAGCAGACTGTGCCCTTTGGAGATGTAAATTATTATATATACCTGAGTGGGTTTTTTTTTTTTTGTTTGTTTGTGTGTTTTTTAAAAAGTGGATAGAAATACTTTTAGCTCATGTTATATGGAGGGGATTATAATCAATGTAATGAAACAAGTTATGTGAATGGTTGAATGTGAACCTGATCATATGCCCTGTAAACTTTCACTCAATCCACAATGAAACTTTAAAAAAAAGCCTCCCACTGTAGTATTTCTGCTACAGCAGTACTTGGAGACCAAGACAAGGACTCTTTCCTCTGCAAGTTAACATCAATTTTGATGAAAAGCCGTGAGAGTAAGTCATTGCATTGACACATTTTCACTTTTATTTCAGGAGAAAAAAGGAAATTACAACAAAAAAGTTAATGTATAGGGTTAAAGAAAAAGGAAATTCTGAATTGTACCTTGGATAACAGCCATATTCAAAATAATACCCTATAATGTCTACTTAGGTACGCCCTAACCCAACCTATGGTATTTTCAATAGCTTCATATGAATGTTGGACAATGAATAAGGAATTATGGTGTTGGAGAAGAATATGTAAGCTAATCATGGACTACAAAAATAATGCAAAAAACTGTGTTGGAAGAAGTGTAGCCAGATGCTCCTTGGAAGTCAGGATGGCAGGACTTTGTTTCTCATACTTCAGACATATTATCAAGAGGGATTAGTCCATGGAAAGGGACATCATGCTCCCTAAAGTGGAGGCTCAGCAAAAAAGAGGAAGATCCTCAATAAGTTGGACTGGCACAGTGGCAGCAGCAATACCCTCAAGCTTAATAAAGATTATGAGGATGGCACAGAATTGGGCAGCATTTAGCTGTGTTGTATATAAGGTCACTGAGTTGAAACCAACTCAATGACACCTAACAACAACAACAACATAATGTCTACTACATACTTTAGAGTAATTCATTATAACAGTGAATTAATTAAGGAAACACTTAATTTTGTTTTATACTTCTTATTTATTAAGGCAAAGGAGCTTGAAACACAGTTTAGAAATTTTTTTCATTAGAAAAAAAACTGAAAAATTTCCAGTTTTAACATGAAACTCTTCAAAGGATCAAATCCTCCTAGTCTCACAAGGGGTCTCTTGTTGGTGATGGTGATGGCTTTGCCTCAAGTATGAACAAGAGGCCCAGAGTTCAGAGTACTACAAGCAAGGTGAGTTTTAGTCATTCCTTTAGGGGGCACAGGTTTCAAGCATAGTCAGTGCTTAATTAGTGCTGAATAACTGAATGATTATTTCTGTGACTTTAGAATTGAAGCAAATCTTAACAGTCATGCTTCTTTTTTCACAAACAAGAACATGGGGTCCAGAGATATTGAATAGTTTTTCTTCAGTTCATGTAGCTGAGCTAGAGGCCAAGTGCCATCTCCCAGATCTCCTCTCTTAAAGAGTGCTTTGAGTAAGCTTCCTTCCTCCAGGACCATATCAATGTATGAGCTGTACCTCTAACTTCTATGCTTGTTGGTAGATGGAAACACACACTTCTGTTAGACTCCTATTGTTGTCTCCTTTGTGTTCATTCTTAGTTAGGAGGTGAGATGTTCCAAAGACCATGACTGATCCACACACAAAAAGAACTCTGGGGAAATTCCTCCTTAAGCAGTCTAAAATGCCACTCAGCCGTCTTCTCTTTGCCATGTAACCTCCTTCCACCTTCCCTTCAATTATCATGAAGAAGAGAAAAATACTGTCACTGGCCAAAGTTAATATTTATGGACAAATATTTCACTCATTCATTCATCCATTCATTTACTCATTATTCAGCCCACTGTATGTGCAGGGCCTGGGTAAGTTAGTGGGGAGACTTCAATGAGTAGGATCAGGTGGCCCCTTTACTTATGGAATTCACACTGGGCAGCCAAATATAGAGACTGGCAGAGAAGAGCTATGTAGAGATTGGGAAAAGGAAAAATTTTCAGAAGAGGACATTTAGGGTGGCACTTGAAGTGTAGAAAGGTCTGCCATGCAAAAAGAGGGAGTAAGACCTTACCACGTGGAGGCAGTGACATGCAAAGATGTAGGGACAGGACATCTACAAGCCTGGTAAGGCTTCTCATCAGGTGTCTGTAGACAAGGTAATGAGGGGGAAAGTGTTAAGACAGAGTTTGGATTTCGCTTTTAAGTTTAATGGGGAAAAACTGAAAGGATTTAACCTGAGAAATGATATAAGCTTCATAATTTAAAAAATTGTATTGTGAAGTGAGTGAAGTTTTACATTCAACAAATCACACACATAGTTTCATCTCAATGATTGCAATCCCCTCCATGCGGTAACAGTTATCTCACTTCCTTCCCTTTGGTTCCTATTTCCATTCCACCTACCTTTCCAACTCTTCTCAAACTTAGTCCTAATGTAAATGTTACTCTTTTGATCTTGAATGATTGATCATTCCATGGTGAGCATACCTTACTAGTGTTGTCCCTGTGTATAACTATCCTACTGCTTGACTGAAATTGAGCCAGGAGGGCTCAGTTCTAGATCTGAAGGGGGGCGGAGGGTCATATTCTCAAGTTCCTCCAGCCTCTTTCTGACCAGTAAGCCCAGTCTTTTTAAATTTTGAGTTTTGCTCCACATTTTCTGCCACTCAATCTTGTTAGGTTGATGTTAGGTGCTGTTTTGTTGGTACCTACTCATACCCACTGTAATCACAGCAAAACGAAACACTGCCCAGATCTGTGCCAACCTCACAATCCTTGTTGCGCTTGAGCCCATTGTTGCTGCCCCTGAGCCAATCCATCTCACTGGGGAGTCTTCCTTTTTTTCACAGACCCTCTACTTTACCAAGCATGATGTCCTTCTCCAGACACTGGTCCTACCTGATAGTATGTATGAAGTATGAAAGAAGAAGTCTGGCCATCTTGGCTTCTAATGAGCATTCTGGTTGTACTTCTTTCAACACAGATTTATTTGTTATTCTAGTAGTTCATGATACTTCTAATATTCTCTTCCAACACCATAACTCAAGTGCATCAAGTCTTTTATGGTCTTACTTATTCATTGGCCAACTTTCAAATGTATATAGGGTTATTGAAATTAACATGGGTTGGGTCAGGTGCACCTTAGTTCTCAAACTAACATCTTTGCTCTTGATCACTTTAAAGAGGTCTTGTGCACAGATTTGCTTAATGCAATATGTCATTTGATTTCTTGACTACTGCTTTCTTGAGTGTTGATGGTTGGTCCGAGCAAAATGAAGTCTTGGACAACTTCAATCTTTTCTCTACTGATAAGAATGTTGTTTATTGGTTCAGTGGTGAGGATTTTTGAATTCTTTACATTGAAGTGCAACCCATATTGAAGTGTGTGATCTTTGATCTTCATTGGTAAGTATTTTAAGTCCTTTTTGCTTTTTGCAAGCAAGGTTGTATCATCTGCATATTGTAGATTATAAATAAGTTTTCCTGAGACCATGTTCTTCTTCATATAACCCAACTTCTCAAATTATTTGCTCAGCATAGAGATTGAATAAGTACGGTGAAAGAATACACTCCTGGTGCACACCTTTCCTAATTTTAAACCATTCAGTGATCCCTTGTTCTATTTGAACGACTACCTTTTGGTCTATGCACAAGTTCCTCTTGAGCACAATTAAGTGTTCCAGAATACTCATTCTCCATGATGTGGTCCATAGCTTGTCATAATCCACACAATCGAAAGCCTTTGCATAGTCATTCCACAGCTTTTCTAGTCTTCGGTCATTAGTGTCTAATTCATCAAATCTGTCCTTGAGATGATCTCTAAATTCAGATGGGATATGTTCAGTGTCATAGTTTGGCTCTCATGGATTTGTTTTAATTGTCTTCAGCTTTAGACTGAACTTGCATATGAGCAATTGATAGTCTGTTTTAAAGTCTGCCCCTGGCCTTGTTTTAATTGATCATATGGAGCTTTTCCACAGATGTAGTCAATTTGATTTCTGTATATTCCATCTGGTGAGGTCCATGTGTATAGTTGTCTTTCATGTTGTTTTGAAAAGATATTTGCAGTGAACAAGTCATTGGTCTTGAAAAATTCTATCATGTGACCTCCAGCATTGGTTTTATCAACCAGGCCATATTTTCCAACTACTGATCCTTCCTCTTTGTTTCCAATCTTTGCATTCCAATTGCCAGTAATTATTAATACATTTTTATGCATGTTTGATCAATTTCGGACTAAAGAAGTTGGTAGAATTCTTCAGTTTCATCATCACTGGCTTTAATGATTGGTGCATACATTTGAATAATGGTTGTACTAACTGGTCTTCTTTCTAGGCATATGGATATTATCCAACCACAGCCAGGGTTGTACTTCAAGATAGATCTTGAAATGTTCTTTTTGATGATTAATGCGACACCATTATTCTGTAATCTGTCATTCCTGTCATAGTAAACTATGTGATTGTCAGATTCAAAATGGCCAATAATAGTCCATTTCATCTCATCAATGCTTAGGATATCAGTGTTTATGCATTCCATTTCATTTTCGACAACTTTCCTAGATTCATACTTTGTACTGTCCATGTTCTAATGATTAATGGATGTTTGCAGCTCTTTTTCCTCTTTGTGACTTGTGCACCATCAGCAAATGATGGTCTCAAAAACTTTACTCCACTTACATAATCGAGATCAACTCTACTTTGAGGAGGTAGCTATTCCCCAGTTGTATTTTGAGTGCCTTCTAACCTGAGGGGCTCATCTTTGAGTGCTGTATTTGACAATAGTTTGGTGTGCTTTATTATGTTTCAATACTCAATATTCAGGTGCTGTTTTTGGCATAGCTTCCAGAATCACAGCAACGTGCAGCCACCACAGTATGACAAACTGGAAGCAGCTAGTCAAGAAATCAAATGATGAATGACATTAGGCAAATCTGCTACACAAGACCTCTTTAAAGTATTCAAGAGCAAAGATGTCAGTTTGAGGACTAAAGTGTACTTAGCTCAAGCCATGGTATTTTCATCAGGTTCATATGCATGTGAAAGTTGGACCATGAAAAAGGAAGACCACAGAAACATTGATGCATGTGAGTTATAGTGTAGGAGAAGAATATTAAAGATACCATGGACTGCCAGAAGAACAAACAAATCTATGTTGAAAGAAGTACAACTAGAGTGATCCTTAGATGCCTAGATGACCAGACATCATCTCTCATACTTTGGACATACTGTAAGGAGGGACCAGTGCCTGAAGAAGGACATCATGGTTGGTTAAAAGAGAAAAAGAGGGAGACGCCAATGAGATGGATTGTCACAGTGGTAACAGCGATGGGCTCAAACGTAGCTACAATTGTAAGGATGGTGCAGGACCGGGCGTTATTTTGTTCTGTTGTACATAGGGTGACTATTGGGTGGAACCAACTCAATGGCACCTAACAATAACAGCTATACCTTCATACTATCTTTCTAGAATCTGCCAATCTGAAAGTTGGATGGCCCATCTGTACAACACTGCTGGTGTGTTTTGTGGTAAAATATTATTCTTCTGTATCTCTGTCCTCTCCCCTGAATCTGTCTGTATCCATTCAGAGAGTGGGGCACCAGAAAATAATGTGGAGAGGTTTATGTGTGTATGTGCATGTATGTAAGAGTGGGAGAGGTTAAGAGAGAGAGACTCAGAAAGAGAGAGAGAGACTTGATATAGCTGTTCATGTGGCCTCATGGCATCATGTCTGAATGCAGGAGGTACATGTGTTCTGACTCAGAATGGCTAATATTTGGTGAGGTTTTGGTATTGTTTTTATGTTGTTTGTATAATGGATAGAAATTAAGCTATATAGTTTCATGCCTCTTTGTAATGGATCAGCACTTGCAAAATGATTGATTCTTCTTCTTTTTATTTTTTTAAAGTGGAGTTGTAATGAGTGTATTTTCATGGGGCTAGAGGTCAATTGTGACAGTACACTCTAGAGGCATATAGACCTGAGAGCTCACATCTTAGCCATCCAGTCACTGGCTGTTCCACATTCAAGCAAGTAAGTTGGCCTTATTAAGCTTTGGTTTCCTTAGATTCCAGGGTTGTGAGAATTCAGTGAGATGAGATATGAGAATGGCTTGGCAGAGCGCCCACCCTGCTGTCAGTGCTCAACACACAGTTGCTATTTTTAGTTTTGTTTTCAAGGTTGGTAATACAGGAATGAGAGAGCTGTGGAGGAAGTGGATCCAAAGGTCCACTGAGGCCTGATTTATAACTTGACCACTGTCATCTCCAAGCATAGCTTCATTTCTCCCATTGGAACATGGCTAACTTCTCTTCTTTGTTTTCCATTAAACCCTATCCCTCTGGTCTTTCACTGCTCTGCTTCCAAAGTACCAGAGGAAGTTGATTAAATGATTTTCAACTGTTCAAAAAAAAAATCTGGACATACTTATCTGAGACCTGACTGACCAAACAGGTCTTGTCTGGTTAAAAATTTGAAATGATTTGGTTGTGGCACAATGAACTCAGATTCTTTGTGCTACATGTGGTTTTCTCTTTTATTTTCTAGGGACTTGTCTATGGGATACATTTCATACAACATAAACTAAACAGAAAGGGCTAGTGAATTAACAGAAAAGCAAAGGCAATTCATTTTCACTCCCACCAGCAGACATTTTTTGGTTGTTGCAAAGTATTTTTCTACCAACTTGAATTTGTGTCTTGAGATGAGGTCTTATCATGGAAACTGAAAAGCGACCACAAAGGAATAGCAGATATTTAGAAGAGAAGCAAAGTTGGGAGCCTGAAAACATAGTCAACTCTCCAGGTGCATATTTACCATCAAAACAATCAGAAGTGCCTCCAGGGGAAATGGACTTCCCTGGAGGAAGGGCTGGAATAGTTGGTCATACAAAGGGCAAATTCCCAGAAAGTTAATTTTGATCTTTTCTCCAAACGTTTCTTTATCTTGATGAGTGTTGAGTGTGCAGGCATGGAGTTAGGGAGAAGCAAACCTCCAAAATGTGGAGTTCATTTTGGGTCGATGAACCTTATGCACAGCCACTACCTGTCTTTCACTGGAGGTTTACTTGTCGCTATGATGCTAAACAAGCTTCAGTTGAACTTTCAGACTAAGAAGGACTAGGAAGAAACACCTGTAAATCTATTTCCCCAAATCAGGCAGTTAAAACCCTATGGATCACAATGGTGTGATCTGCAATTGATCATCAGGATGGCTCAGTACTGTTGTTGTTGTTGTTGTTATGTGCCGTGGAGTCGATTCCGACTCATAGCGACCCTGTACAGGGTTTCCGAGGCTATAAATCTTTACGGGAGCAGAAAGCCTCATCTTTCTCCAGCAGAACAACTGGTAGTTTTGAACTGCTGTCCCTGAGATTCATAGCCCGATTCGTAACCACTATGCTACCAGAGCTTAGTACTAGGCAGCATTTAATTCTGTTATGCATGATGTCACTATGAGTTAGTGGCTGACTTGATGGCAGCTAACAGCATCAAGTGGACTCCAATAGTTATGCCATCTTCACATATTCTCAGCTTCACAAGCTTTCTCTAATATAACCATGACCATTCTTCTGGGCATAACCAGTCTGGCCTTCTTGACTGTTAATTTGTAGTCCTAGAGTGGTCATCAAGATGAGACTTGCCAGGGCATGGAGTGTTGTGTTAGGAGTTTGGTTGGAACAGCTTGACTACTGCTATCTCCTTCCCATCACTAAGCCAGTTGCTGTAGTCTTAGATTCAGCATGGCCAAGATGGAGTTCCTTGGTATCTTGACTCAGCACTACTCATTCTAACTTGGGCTGGGGTGAGGTGTTGGATAAAGCAGTAAAGAAAACCAGAAACTATAAAACATAGTTGTTATTGTTGAATCAGTTTTGACTTATGGTGACCTCACATGTGTCAGAGTAGAAATGTGCTCCATAGGGTTTTCAATCACTGGTTTCTTAGAGATTGCCAGGCCTTTCTTTTGAGTCACCCCTGGGTGAATTCAACCATCCAGTCTTCTGATTAGCAGCTAAGTGTGTAAACCATTTTATCATGCAGATGCTAGATAACGTTTTCAATTTCCTCTTTAGCCAAAGGCTACTGTCCTAGGCAGGGGGCCTGGTATGGCACTGCAGGATAATGCCCTGGGCCTAAAAGTTGGTTTGAACTGCAAGGTCACTGGTTAAAACCCATCCTCTACTCCTTGGAAATCCTAGACAGAGTTGCTATGAGTTGGAACTGACTTGACAGCACTTAACAACAACAAATGTCTTCGGTCCCATCAGAAAGTTATTTTCTCATCATGCTGAACTCAGTGTAAAGTTGGTTACGCATATATCACAGCCTTGTTACTTTTTGCAGCTAACAAACATGGAATCAGAAAACTTGATCCGCTTTAAGTACTTTCCACTTGTAATAATAAAACTTTTACACACACACACACACACACACACACACACGTATGAACTGACTTGGAGTCCTGGTGTGGTGTGGTGGGTTAATGCGCTGGAAAACAAAGTCATTTGAATCTCAAGGTCAGTTGTTCAAGCTCACTAGACGCTTCTCAGAAACCCTATACAGGGTCGCTATGGGTTGGAACTGACTCGACGGCACTTAACAACAACAACATGAACTGATTCGATAGCACACAACCACTACCACCATCATGTTTTTGTTGCTGCGAAGTGTCCTTGAGTCAGTTCTGACTCATAGCAACGCTGTGTAGGGTTTCCAATTACATAGAATAACAAATTCAATAAAAGTTGTCTTGATGGGAAATTCTAGATTCCAATCAGGATTTCAACTGAAATGTTACAGTCTGTTTGCCAGAATATGATTTCAGAGACATTGAAAAGGAAATTTCGAAAATATTTTGATTTGCCTCATTTGGGCTTTCTAAACATTGACTGCTTAAAATCTTTCACATTAATGATTCAACTTATGTTTGATTTATATTTGCCATTTATAAACATTCAACAAAATTGGTCTCATGTTACATTTAGTAGTGTTTGTAATGCTATTACTGTTTTTCTTCTAATTCTAACATGTAAGCCACAAGAGGATGGTGGTAATGTCTTGAATGGAAGGCTGATGTAATCAGAAGGGCATAAAAGCTCAGAGAATATTCTAGGAAGTGTGCATAACTTTCCCTCCTATGGATGATCTCTAACAGTTCCTAGTGAATTCATTATAAGTAGAGGAAAAGGATCCCAAATTAAATCTAAATATTCCATCAAACCTGGGCTCTCAGGCTAATGCTATCTCATGATTGCAGATAGCATGTTACTTACAGGGTTCCCCCTTAGCAACAGCATTGCCATGGAAACACATTTAACTCCTCGAGAAGAAACCAGCAATAGCAGGCAGGAGGGATTTGCAGGAATTTATATTTGAAATAATTACAGTAGTTCACAGTGTGTTTGAATGCACTATGACTTTCTTTTCTCTTTTTCTTCTCAAAATATGTTTGTAGCAGCCTGGAATCCAAAATCTCTAGCTCAAATACCCATTGTTTAAAATCTAAATTAACACTGTATTTTTAATAATCAGGCATCCTAGTGACACAGTAAAGTGCTCAGCTGCTAATGGACAAGTTGGTGGTTTGAATCCACCAGCCACTCCACAAGAGATAGATGTGGCAGTCTGCTTCCATAAATATTTACAGCCTTGGAAATTTAATGGGGGAAGTTCTACTCTGTTCTGTTGGGTCACTATGTGTTGAAATTACCTTGACAGCAATGAGTTTGGTTGTATTTTTTAAAATCAGTCATGAAGCAATGGACTTTATTTTTCTTGTTCCGAGGATTTAATTTCCAAAAACAAAATGTTGGTGTATAGTTGAAATTCTTAGTTTTCAGAAACTATCAAAATCCAGAATTGTTTATACATGGTTCATTTATGGTGAGAAGATTTTAGAGAGTATTTAAAGGTCACAGGATTGTGTTTACACTGAAACAAGAAAGCCTAAGCATGATGATCCATTATTATTATTACATTAACTTTTTTTTTTTTAATGATTTCATTTTTATTGTTGTTGTAGCAAATAAACACAGCAGAACACACCAATTCAACATTTCTAAATGTACTATTCAGTGACATTGATTGCATTAAGTTGTCAAGCATTCTCAGCCTCCTTTTCGGAGTTGTTCCTCCACTATTAACATAAACTTACTGCCTTCTAAGTTTGCTACCTAATGTTTCAAGTTGCTCTTGTCAGTTTGATCTCATATGGGCAGATCTCAAACCAGCACAAAGCTCAAGGCAGACATTTGTTAATAATGTTAATAATAAGCTAAACTATTGTTTGGTTTTAAGAAGACTTCAGGGGATATTTCTGGTTTAAGGTTTAAAAATGATTTCAGGACAATAGTTTTAGTCAGTCTTCATGACTACAGAAAGCCTGGGTTGCATTAGAATTTGACATTCTGTTCTACACTTTCCCTCTATTGATGAGGATTTGTCTCTCTCTCTCTCTCTCTCTATATATATATATATATACACACACAATTTTTTGAATGAAAATTTTCAATAATGGTGGATGGCACTATGCAGTTTTGGTCTCATGGCAAAAGAGACAGTTGTTCACAGTTGCACATTTCATCTTCTCCTCCTATTTCTAGTTCTTCTTTCCTATTGCTCCAGGAAAATAGACACCAGCTGTTGTGCCTTAGATTGCCATGTGCAAGTATTTTAGGACCTTAGGTACTAACCATTGAACCAGGAGTTAAAACAGAAGCAATGAAGATAGAAACATTTATTAAACAATACAATAAAAATGTGAAGCTATTGTTTCTTTTTTTTTTTTTTTTCATTTTAGTATGGGTATCTTTTCTTAAGCTTTTACAGTAATGGTCTTAAGCAATATTTGTCTTTTTGTGACTGACTAATAAGGAATGTTTATGAATTGTTTACTCAGTTGCCATAATGCAGTAGTTCTCAATTAGGGGAAATGCTGTCCTGAGGACACAGTTAGCAATGCCTGGAGACGTTTTATCACAGCTGGGGTGGGGCTGGTGAGCTGTGAGGAATGTCATTGCTGATATCTGATGGATCTTGGCTGAAAGCAGAGAATATCAGAAAGATGTTTACCTGTGCTTTATTGACTATGCAAAGGCTTTCAATTGTGTGGATCATGACAAGCTATCGACAACATTGTGAAGTATGAGTATTCCAGGACACTTAATTGTGCTCATAAGGAATCTGTACCTGGACCTAGAGGCAGTTGTTCGAACAGAACATGGGAACACTGAATGGTTTAAAATTAAGAAAGGTGTGCAACAATGTTGTATTCTTTCACCTTACTTATTCAACCTGTATGCTGAGCAAATAATCTGAGAAGCTGAGTTCTATGAAGAAAAATGTGGCATCAGGATTGGAGGAGGACTCATTAACAACCTGTGATATGCAGATGATACAACCTTGCTTGCTGAAAGTGAAGAGAACTTAAAACATTTACTGATGAAGATCAAAGAGCACAGCCTTCGATATGGATTACATCTCAATATAAAGAAAACAAAAATCCTCACCACTGGACCAATAAACAACATTCTTATCAACAGAGAAAAGATTGAAGTTGTCAAGGACTTCATTGTTCTTGGATCAACTATCAACACTCGTGGAAGCAGCAGTCAACAGATCAAACGACATATTGCATTAAGCAAATCTGCTGCACAAGAGCTTTTTAAAGTGCTGAAGAGCAAAGATGTCAGCTTGAGGACTAAAGTGCGCCTGACCCAAGCCATGGTGTTTTCAATAACCTCATATGGATGCGAAAGCTAGACAGTAAATAAGAAAGACCATAAAAGAACTGATGCCTTTGAGTTATGATATTGGAGGAGAATATTGAAAGTGCCATGGGCTGCCAAAAGAACCAATAGATCCATTTTGGAAGAAGTGCAGCCAGAGTGTTCCTTAGAGGCCAAGATGTCCAAACTTCGTCTCTCATACTTTGGACATATTGTCAGGAGGGAACAGTCACTGGAGAAGGATATCATGATTGGTAAGGTGTATGTTTTTTTTCAAAGAGGAAGACCCCAACGAGATGGACTGGCCAAGTGGCAGCATTCATGGATTCAAGTGTGGCAACAATTGTGAGGTTGGCCCAGGATTGAGCAGTGTTTTGTTCTGCTGTGCATAAGCTCGCTATGGGTTGGTACCAACTCGATGGCACCTAATAACAGCAACAACAAATTTCACTCAGCATAATGTCCTCAAGGTTCATCCATGTTATGCGGTGGCTTGCAGCTTCCTTGTTATTCTTCAGTGTAGCATAATATTCCGTTGTGTGTGTACCAAAGTTTGTTTATCCATTCTTCTATCGATGGGCACTTAGGCTGTCTCCATCTTTTTGCTATTGTGAATAGTGCTGCTATGAACATTGGTGTGCATATATTTACTTGTGTTATGGCTCATATTTCTTGTGGATATATACTAAGTAGAGGAATTGCTGGATCATAAGGTATTTCTATTTCCAACTTTCTGAGGAAGCACCATACTGTTTTCCAGAGCGGTTGGACCATTTTGCATTCCCAATGTAGGAGGGTCCCAGTCTCTCTACATGCTCACCAGCATTTATTATCCTCTGCATTTTTGAATTTCGCTGTTATTATTGGTGTGAGATAATATCTCATTGTTGTTTTGATTTTCATCTCTCTAATGGCTAAAGGAGCTCTGGTAGCGTAGTGGTTACGAATTGGGTTGTGAACCTCGGGGTCAGCAGTTTGAAGCTACCAGCTTTTCCGCAGGAGAAAGATGAGGCTTTCTGCTCCTGTAAAGATTTACAGCCTCAGAAACCCTGTACAGGGTCACTATGAGTTGGAACAACAACAATGGATAATGATCATGAACATTTCTTCATATGCTTGTTGGCTGCTTGAATGTTTTCTTTGGTGATGTGTCTGTTCATGTGAGGCTATTGTTTCTTGACATATTTTCCACATAGGTCTATGCACTTCTGAAGGCAGTTTTTCCACCTCTCTAGCTCTTCTTCAATGAAGTCTGCATTCTTCTATTCACTTCATGTCAAAATGGCAATTTAGGCATCTCTGACGGACACAAATTGTGTTCCTTTTCAATGACTTTAGAGTTTTGGGAACACAAAAATGTCTGAAGGAGCAAGACCAAGGCTGTAGAATGATGGGGTACAGTTTGCCAATGAAATTCTCCTAGGATAGCTCATGCTACCCTCAGAGAATGAGCAGTGCATTGTCACAACTTTCCTGGCATTTTTCTTACAATTGCAGTTTTCTGTTTTTTAAAAAAACTTATTTATAATAACCCTCTGTAGTTATCCTGTATCTTTTTGAGAAAATCTATCAAGATTACCCTTTGCAGTCCTCAAGAACAGCCACCGTAGCCTTCTAAGCTGACATCTCTGCCTTGAATTTAACTGGCCCAGCAGATCCTCTCAGATGCCACTGTTGGTTGGTTGGTTTCTAAACTGTTTTTCACAAATTGAGTCAAGGTTTAGAGACAAGATCATCAGTTTTGCATTAAACAAATCATGCACTTTGTTTCATCTCAATAATTTCAATCCCCTCCATGCAACAACAGTTGTCTTGCTTCCTCCCTATGGTTACCCATTTACAAATATCCTCTTTCAAATGCATACATTTGTGAAATATAAATAGAAATATATATAGCCCACTCTTCCTTCCATACCCATTCAGCCTGTGTCTATTCATGTATCTACACATAGAATACTGTTGTTACAAGGTTTTATATATCAGGTGGCATCATTGATGGCATCAAGTGTGGCAGCGATAATGAGTTTGGCCCAGGATTGCGCGTTGTTTCATTCTGCTCTGCATGGGGTTGCTATTAGTCGGTTCCGACTCAATGGCACCTGACTACAACAACAACAATTTACTTTAGGATTCTTCCATTGTCTTTGAATTTGGAGAGTTTGATTATGATATGTCTTGGTGATTTTCTTCTGGAGGCTATCCTGTTTTGGTTTTGTGCAGCTTCTTGAATGTTTATCTTCTTATCTTTCATGATGTTAGAGAAATTTCCCTCCAACAGCTCTTTGACCAAGTTTTCTGTGCTTGTTTTTGTCTCTTCCTACTTTGGAATTCCAATTAACTGAAGTTATTTCTCTTCATGCTGTCCCAAGTGAATCTTAGGCTTTCTTCAGATTTTTTCTTTCTTTTTTCTGATTGTTCTTACAGCTTACTAGTATTGAGAGGTTTATCTTGAAGCTCACGAATTTGGGCTTCCATTGATTTAAAGCTACTTCTTTGACCTTTCAATATATTGTCTATTTCTGAAATCTTAGTATTAGTTTTCTGGATTTCAATTGCTGGTTTTGTATTAGCTACAACCCTTTTTCTATTTTGTTTGATTGTAACTGTAGTGGTTTACTGAATTCTTGTTTTCCTCTACCTTTCTCTCAGTCCTTTGGATGTACCTAAATATCATTCTCTTAAATTCTTTTTCAGGTAGTTCCAGTGCCTCTTTTTCCTTAAAAATATTTTCTAGTTCTACCTCTTGATTGTTTGAGCCATTCTGTGTTGTTTCTTTATGTGAACAGAAATTGCTTTTCAGACCTTGTGGTGTTGTTGTATTTGTATTAAGGTGGTGATTTTATGTTGATGTGTTAGGCACTCACCAACTGCCTCCTGGTGGGTGTGGTCAGGAGATGAGCTTGTGCACTGTTCGTTGTTCACTGTGCAGTTCAGTTTAGGATAGATATGAATGGATTTGATTGATGCTGGTTATTGTTGATCCAGTGTATAAGCAGCTGATATTGGCTCTTGTCCAACTGGTGGGGTCATAGAAGGTACAGTTGTGGCTGGACTGTATGGCTGTATTTTCTGTTTCCTGTCAGATGAGGCAAGAAAAGAACACACACTCATGAGCTAGAAGGAAAACAACCACAAACCTGCTGCAAACATTGGGAAAACAAATAATAAGGAAAAAAGCAGGTAACAGCTATCAAAAGAACCTAAAAACCAAAGAGAGAAAAGAGAGAGAACAAAATAAAATAAAAAGAGATGAAATAAAAAGAAAGGAAAAGACCCACTAATATAACTAGGAAGAGGAATGAGTAAAAGGGAAAGAGACCAGAGAGTAGTAAGAAAATTATATAAAGGGTGATTTTAAAAAAAGAAGAATAAGAAGAAAGAAGGAAGCACTAGTGGTTGAGAAAGGAAAGAGAAGAAGAAAAAGAGAAAAATGAAAGGGGAGATATAAAGGAGAGAAACAAGAGAGACAAAGTGAGGGAGAAAGAATAAAGAAACAAAAGCCTTGAAAGAAGAAGAAGAAAACACACACACACACACAAAACAAAACAGGGCAAGGTGCTAGACCAAGAGAGCAGAGAATTCTGGCCTGGGGTCTCCTGCCTGCTACAGACATTACCTTGTGGGTGAATAAGGGATAAGATGTTAATTCTCAACCCTACATGGAGTTCCTACAAGACTAGGTGTTGTCTATTCTGGAGGTAGTTCATGCAGGCTCCAAAACAGTTTAGGTATCAGGGTATTTCTCATCCCAGAGGGAAGACAAGAGTGAGAGGAACCTCTAGTCCAGGGCTGACCAGAACCAGTTCTGCAGGACTGGAATAGGTCATACCTTATTCCAGGTACTGGGGTTGGTGCTGTTAGCTACCCACACACTTTGATTCAACTTCAACAGCCCCCAGAGAGCAGGAGCTTCCCTGGGAGTGTAAGCAGCTGAAGGCTGGCCATGCCTGTAGTCACCAGGATAGTGTGAGGTATAAGAAGAAAATAGAAGACATTTTTGCCCCTTGCTGTCCACCAATAAGCAGTATGCCTCAGCACTACATACTGCCCTCTTGCCTTCAAAGTCACCCATGAAATTTCAAGATGACCACACCGTGGCTGGCCTGGCTTCTGGAAGAGATCAGCAATTTGTTTTCTGTGTGTTTTTTGTTTGTTTCTACCCCCACTGTCTGTTCAGCTGTTTCTCCTAGTGAGAGCTAGTCCAGGGCTAACCAGGGCCAGCTCTACAGATCTGAAGCAGGACCCACTTGAATGGATAACTCTCCAATCCTTTAATGGTACCTACAACTGTTGCATTCACCTCTGTGTATCTCCAACCACTGGGAGACCAGTAAAGACGCTACTGTTTTGATTGGACCTCTTTTTTTTGAAGGCACTCTAGTGAGAGAACTTGTCTTTAGACATCCATTGATTGCAGAGATATGCTTAAACAAGTTTTGTTTGGTATCTGTATATGCACGAACTGGAATCCTGGTAGCAATTATTTTTTACTTACCTTCATACATAAGCAGCTTTATAGCAGGTACTCTTTTTTATTCTTGTTGTAAATATGTCTATTAGACAACTTTTACCAGTTCAACAATTTACATTAACTAGCTGTGCAACCCTATCCTTAATCAATGAATTTTTTCTATCACTACAAATTTAAACTCAGGACACCATAAATAATAACCCACCCCCCTTTTTTTCTTTCCCTCCCACCCTGGTAACCACTAATCAACTTTTTTTTTTCAATGTTTTATTGTAAATTATGTGATAGTTTACATGGGAGAACATTAGCTTTATATTCATCCTATCGTATATTGTTTCATTGCCATGGTTACAATCCCCTCCATGCATCATCAACCAAACAAAGGTTATACCTGGCAAGCCTGTCCCCAGGTCATCAGCACACAGCCCCTCTCCCTCTCTGTGTCTAAAAAAAAAAAAGATGAAATGCTTCATGAATTTGCATGTCATCCTTGTGCAGGGGCCATGCTAATCTTCTCTGTATCATTCCAATTTTAGTATATGTGCTTCCAAGCTACAATAATGGAATAGGCACAAAGCAGACATTGCATTATAAATGTGAGAAGTTGGAAGGAAAGAGATGAAACAGGCACCAACAACTTCAAAATCCAGCAGAACAATTTGCATTAGCTCTCAAGGCTTGAAAATAATCCTTGGTCATCTAGGCAGTGTCCCTGCTTTCCAAGCTCTGGGTTTTGGCACACTGGATTCTGGGTGGAGGCCCTTTAGCCCTGGGTTTCAGTTCTACCTTCTAGGCTCACTGGGAAGGCATATACTTGGGCTGCCCCATTCTCCTAGTGCATATGAATGGGACCCCACCCCCTCAGCCCCAACAGGTCCCATTATTTTGCCCTTTGGGTTTGGTAGCCCTGCCCCCTCAACTTTGGGAAGCAGATTGTGCCCCACTCGGCATCTAAAATTCTGTCTTAGTTGTCTAATGCTGCTATAACAGAAATACCACAAGTGGATTGCTTTAACAAACTCTATCCTCTCTGGTAGCATAGTGGTTACGAATTGTGTGCTAACTGCAAGGTCAGCAGTTCGAAACTACCAGCTGTTCCATGGGAGAAAGATGAGGCTTTCTGCTTCTGTAAAGATTTACAACCTTGGAAACCCTGTACCAGGCAGGGTCGCTATGAGTCAGAACTGACTCCACATAACAACAACAATCCTCTCACAGTTTTGGAGATTTAAGTCCAAATTCAGGCCACCAGCTGTATGGGAAAGCTTTTTTCTCTTTGGTAGCTCTAGAAGCATCTCAAAACAAGGACCCTGGGTCCAAAGGGTCTACTGCCAGGCTCTCCTCTGTTCATTTCTCTCTCCTTTTATCTCTTATAGTTAAAAGGTGATATAGGCCACACCCCAGGGAAACTCCCCTTGTACCAGATAAGGGTTGTGACCTGATTATGGGTACTACATCCCACTCTAATCCCCTTACAACTAATCAGCTGACCACATCAGATCACATAATGGGGTGAACATATCATTACATAACTGCCAAATTGCATTATTACATAACTACTAAACCACTGTTAGGAATCATGGTGCAGCCAAGTTGACACATATTTTGAGGACACACAATTCAATCCATGACTGGAGGCCACAGCATTTAATACTATGCTTCTTCTACCTGCTTTCAAGTTTTCTCTCTCTTTTTCCCCATGCTCTGACTGTTATTACAACCCCATTCTATACTGCCACCTATTTCCAGTATTTCCTATGAAGCCTCAGTTCTCAATCAGTGATGCTCTTTTAAGTCACTGAAGGCTGCTCACAGTGACAAAACCCAAAATGGAAGCCTGGAAGAAGCCCTGCTCAGGCTCTTCTGGCACAATTCCACAGATACATAGCATTCTAAAAGAGGGGAGGCACTCAGGATTAAGCATCATCTCTTGACCCCTGATGTATGCAAAACTCTATTTCCATCCTTCAGAAGACAGAAAATGTCTCTTAGCATTAGGATTTCTTATATAGTGAATTTCATACCCTTGCTTAGTTATCCATTCCAGAGATTACTTGCTCCTGCTGCTAGGAATTGCATTAGGCAAATCTGCTGTAAAGACCTCTTTAAAGTATTCAAGAGCAAAGATATCAGCTTGAGGACTAAGGTACACCTGACCCAAGCCATGGTACTTTCAATAACCTCATATGCATGTGAAAGTTGGACAGTGAATAAGTAAGACCGTAGAAGAATTTATGCATTTCAGTTATGGTGTTGGAGGAGAATATTAAAAGTACCAAGGACTGCTAAAAGAACAAACCAATCTGTGTTGGAAGAAGTTCAGCCAGAATGTTTCCTGGAAGCTAGGATAGCCAGACTTTGGCTCTCATACTTGAGACATATCAGGAGGGACCAGTCCCTGGAGAAGGATATGTTTGGTAAAGTGGAGGGTGGGAGAAGAAGAGGAAGTCCACCAATGAGTCAAATGGCACAGTGGCAGCAAAAATGGGCTCAAATATAGCAATGATTATGAGGTTGGTCCAGGACCAGGCAGTGTTTGATTCTGTTGTGCATAAGGTTGCTATGAGTCCGTACCAAGAACAGCTACTGGGAAATTATCTTTGTGGCTAAAGACAAGGGCTATTGTAATCCATTTGCTTCCCCTTCCTTCGCCTGCATATTAGCACATTACTGATGACAAAATAAGTTTCTGTTGGCTTGGCAACCTTAGTCTTCTTTTATTCAGATAAGAATCTTCTTTAATTCATCTTTTTTTTTTGAAGTGGACTGCAATCATTGTAATGACATGAAGTGTATAATTTGTTGAATGTGTGACTGATGATCTGTTCTGTAAACCAGTCAAATCACAATAAAAAGTTAAAAACTTTTATTGATAGGAAATATATGTAACAAAACATTTCAATCCTTTTTATGTGTACAGTTCAGTGCCATTGATGATATTCAACACGTTGTGCAACCATCAGTATTATTCATTTTGAAAACTTTTCATTGCTCTTAATAAAAGATCTGTATCCTTTAAGCAATATTTCCACATTTCATCCTCCTACCTACCCCTGGTAAGCACTAATGAATTTTATGTATTTGCCTCTTTTCGATATTTCATATATGTAGGAACATATAATAGTTGTCCTTTTGTGTCTGACTTAATTTACTCAGCATAAAGTTTTTAAGGTTTATTCATGTCATATCATATATCAGAACTTCATTTCTCTTTATGACTGAATAATATTCTACTGTATGTTTATACTATATTTTATTTAACCATTGACTTATTGATGGACATCTCTTATAACCATTTTAACCATTTTAAAATTACTTGTCACTAAATTAGTAATACTCAGAAACCAGGTTCAGAGCAAAGAGCAAAGTGTTTATTATGTATCAATAAACATGAGGACAGGGTAATTTCCCAGCTCTTCCTCCCTAACTGGAGGACAGTTTGGGATTTTTAAGGGGGAAGATATCAGGATCCCAAAATTTATGGTTAGGCATGGTTTTTCTATTCTGATAGTTAGGGTGAGTGTGTCACTAGTCAGGGTGGTTGCACCCTGAACATAGTGACTGTTTTGATCATTCCTGTTTGCCAA
This sequence comes from Chrysochloris asiatica, assembly GCF_000296735.1. Classification (NCBI taxonomy): domain Eukaryota; kingdom Metazoa; phylum Chordata; class Mammalia; order Afrosoricida; family Chrysochloridae; genus Chrysochloris; species Chrysochloris asiatica. The sequence goes on along the minus strand of NW_006408723.1, from coordinate 2,051,540 downwards.
TTTCACCTTTGTTCCTGGGAGCAAAGCTGCTTCCTTTCATTTGGAATACAAATTCTGCTTTGGAGATTGAAAAAGTAATTATGGACTGTAGCTAGGGAGGGGAGGGAGTTAAACTTTAACTGTGGCTATTACTCTTGTGGACTCCTGGTGTGGCACTATAGGATAAGCATTTGGCCATAAGGTCAGTTTGAACTGCAAGGTTGGTGGTTCAAACTCACCAGCTGCTCCTTGGAAACCTATACAGGGTTGCTATGAATTGAGCTGACTTGACAGCACTTAGCATCAACAACATTACTCTAAGCAGGTTTTATTTTACATTGGGCTAAGCTAAAACCTTTCAGTGCCCCATTTCACTCTTGACTCTGAGAATTCTTTTCATTGTTAAGTGCCATCTAGTTGGTTCTGACTCATAGCGATACTGTATAAGGTTTCTGAGGCTGTAAACCTTTGTGGGAGCAGAAAGCCTCATCTTACTTCCTAGAGTGGCTAGTGAGCTTGAACCACTGACTTTGTGGTTTGTAGCTCAGTGCTTATCCTACAGAGTCACCATGCTCCCTATTGGAAATAGTGCTACAATAATTGTTGATGTACAAGTATCTATTTGACCTAGAGGTGGAATTACTTGGTAGTTCTTATGCAGTTCTGGAGGCACTCACTTGTGTTTACCAGGAATTCAGAAGACAGCTGCTGGCCAACCAGTTGGAAGAGATCTGTGTTTATGCCCATTTCAAAGAAAATTGAACCATTGGAATGCATAAATCATTGAACAATATCATGAATATCACATGCAAGTAAAATTTTGCTGAAGATGATTAAAAAATACTTGCAGCAGTACATCAAGAGGGAGCTGCCAGAAAATCAGGTTGGATTCAGAAGGGTACTTGGAATGAATCTTGACAGAAACAGGGAATACCAGAAAGATGCTTACTTGTTTCATTGACTATGCAAAGGCATTCAACTGTGTGGATAATAGCAAACTATGGATAACATTGTAAAAATTGGGAATTCAAGAATATTTAAGTGTGATCATGATGTACCTGTGCATAGACCAAGAGGTAGTTTGCTGCATGACCCTTCCCTAAATTACAGATTTGTTCTCTGCCAAGTAAGAATAGCTTAAATAAATAAGAATAACAAAAGATTGAACTTTTCATGCAAGCAGGGAGTTTATTTGTACAAGTGGAAGTACCTTGCAAGGGGGGACTTGACAGAAGAAAAAATTTCAAGCCTTGACTTGCAATATTGAAAGATTCTATGGGCAAACATCTTTCTGGTATTCTCCGCTTTCAGCCAATATTCATCTGACATCAGCAATGATAACCCTCATCCCACATCCTTGACTAAATCTGTCTTGAACTCTTGGCAGTCCAGTCCTGATCCTACAACACCACACCAGGACTTCTGGTGTGGCACTGTAGGATAAGCACTTGACTGCGAACCACAAAGTTGGTGATTCAAACCTACCAATTGCTCCTTGGAAACCCTATACAGGGTTGCTAGTAGTCAGAATCAACTTGAAGGCACTTAACAAAAACAACAACAGGCCATTGGGGAGAATTTAGAGGAGGATTTTTTCAATGTCAGGGTTAAATGGTGGCTGTTGTTGAGCCAGCATGTGAACCACTCCCATCTCCTGCTAATGTGCATCCAGGGTAGTCACTTTATTCTTATTCTGGGGATCGACTCTTACTGCAGTCATTCTATTCCTGACATCCTTCCATTACTGCAAGTTTGGTGACTGCCCTATACTTCTAAAAAGAAAGGACTCTCCAGAATGGAGATTGTCTGATTGGGTGTGCAAGAGATTAATGAGTAAGTGCAGCCGTAGCTGCCAGTGAAATGAGTATTGGTGTATTTGCTGACTATATTGGCACCCAGTGTAGTTTTGTTATATTCTTTACTCTGCTTTATGCTTCAGCAAGTGATTAAAGACTAGGTGGATTATTTCCAAGGCTTCTGGCTTAAAAGGATATTGGCACTTCCAGGGATAGACCACTCCTGGTTTTAAAAGATTTTAATAGGTTCCACTCTCTTCACACTCCCTAGGGAAGAGGTGTCCCATACTTCTGGAGGGACTTGTACCTGAAGATCTTTCAGCACTTCTCTGCCTGGGTTTATCTTCTTACCTAATTGCAACATTAACAATGGATAGTCCTTTTTGGGCTCTAAGATATCTTGTGGTCCTCCTCCCAGAAAGGTGTTAACACTCAATTTGGTAAGTAAGACTCATCCTAAAAGGGGAGGAGGGCATTTAGACATACAGACAAAGGAGTGCAAAATAGTGTGATCTTGAATCTTGCGTAAAAGTAGTGAGGTGAAGGTTTTAGCTTTTAGCTTATCTTTCACTCCCATAACCCTGCACTCTCAGTGGGAGAGAGGTCCCAAAATAAAAGGCAAAATGGATGAGGTTGCCCCCATATCAACTATCAATACTTGTGGAAGCAGCAGTCAAGAAATCAAACGACGTATTGCATTAGGCAAATCTGCTGCACAAGACCTTTTAAAAGTGTTGAAGAGCAAAGATGTCAGCTTGAGGACTAAGGTGCCCCTGACCCAAGCCATGGTATTTTCAGTAACCTCATATGCATGTGAAAGCTGGACAGTGAATAAGGAAGACCATAGAATAATTGATGCTTTTGAGTTATGGTGTTGGAGGAGAATATTGAAAGTGCCATGGGCTGCCAAAAGAACCAACAGATCCATTTTGGAAGAAGTGCAGCCAGAGTGCTCCTTGGAGGTTAAGATGGCCAAACTTTGTCTCTCATACTTCAGATATATTGTTAGGAAGGATCAGTCACTGGAGAAGGATATCATGTTTGGTAAGGTGGAGGGTCAGAGAAAAAGAGGTAAACCCCCAACGAGATAGATTGGCCAAGTGGCAGCATTGATGGATTCAAGTGTGGCAACAGTAGTGAGGTTGGCCCAGGATCGGGCAGTATTTTGTTCTGTTGTGCATAAGGTCGCTATGAGTCGGTACCGACTTGATGGGACCTAACAACAACAACACATCTACAAGAAAAAGACAGCCCAATTAAAAAATGGGCACAGGACATGAATGGACACTTCACCAAGGAAGACATTCAGGCAGCAAACAAACATATGAAGAAATGTTCATGATCATTAGCCATTAGAGAGATGTAATTCAAACAACAATGAGATATCATTTGACACCAGAAATAACAGTGAAGTTAAAAAATGCAGAGGACCACAAATGCTGGTGAGGCAGCGGAGAGACTGGGACCCTTATAAATTGCTGGTGGAACTGAAAATTTTTTCAACTGCTCTAGAAAATGGTATGGTGTTTCCTCAGAAAGTTGGAATTAGAAATACCTTTGATCCAACAATTTCTCTACTTGGTATATATCCACAAGAAATTCGTGTCAGAATGCCAGTAAATATATGCACACCAATGTTCAACGCAACCCTATTCACAATAGTAAACAGTTGGAGGCAGCCTAAGTGCCCATCAACGGCAGACTGGATAAACAAACTGGTACGTAAACACAACGGAATACTGTGCTTTCTTGAAGAATAATGATGAAGCTGCAAAATACCATATAACATGGATGTACTTTGAGGACATAAGACTGAGTGAAATGAGTCAGGCACAAAAGGACAGATATTGCATAAGACCATTATTATAAAAACTTAAAGATTTCCATACTAAAAGAATAATTCTTTGAGGGCTACCAGGTATGAGAGGGAGGGTACAGTAACTCATAGGCCAGGGGATAGATGTGTGATTACTCAGGGGGCAGGGAGGGCAATGTACAAGAGGGTAGATGGGGTACAGGAAAGGGGCTGATAGGGAAAGACTTCGTGAGGTATGCATGGACTAAGTAAGGAGCTCTGTGGTTACAAATTGGGCTGCTAACCTCAGGGTCAGCAGTTCGAAACTACCAGCTGTCCCATGGGAGAAAGATGAGGCTTCCTGCTCCTGTAAAGATTTACAGCCTCAGAAACCCTGTACAGGGTCGCTAAGAGTTGGAACCGACTCCATGGCACATAACCACCACCACCACATGGACTCATGGACTAAATGAGACAGAGGTAGATTTTGACATATGGACAGCCTTAGAATCAGTCCTGGAATGGGACTGTGGGTTAATGCACTGAATTGCAAAGTTGGTTTGGACTACAAGGTCGGTGGGTCAAGCTCACCATGTGCTCCTTGGAAATCCTATACCAGCTTACTATGGGTTGGAGCCGACTCTATGACACTTAAAAACAACAACAATGATATAGGGGTCAAGACATAGGCTTAATGGAGAAAGGAGAGGAAATAATGTTAAGGTGCTTCACTCTTTTGTGGATATTGAAATGGGATAAAAAGTGTAATTGGAGAAGATGATTACAAAAAGCTTGTAAGTGCTTATCTTCAGCCTATAGCTAATTGGATTATCTAAAAGAGGTCTAGAATTTACCCAGGAAAACAGGCTTCTTGTTAAGCCTTGGTGGAGTGTGGGGCCTTAGGTGGGATCCTGAGCACCACCCAGAACCTTTAGGGGTGGGACATTCCCAATCAAAAATACATACAGACCAATTGGGAACAACAAGAGGAACAGAAGATATTTCTTGAAAGAAAGACCAAACAAAGACCAATGGGGTCGGGGAGGGGAGTTGAAGGGAGAAGTAGAAAAAGAAAAAACAACATTTGGCTGTGACAATATCAAGTAAGCTGTCTGCCCTGGAGCCATCAAGGCAAGAAAAGTCAGTGCATCAGGATAAACCCCTCTCTAAGACTGAAACAGTTGTTCGAACAGAACATGGGAACACTGAACGTTTTAAAATTGGGAAAGGTGTGAGACAGGGTTGTATTCTTTCACCATACTTATTCAACCTGTATGCTGAGCAAATAATACGAGAAGCTGGGTTCTATGAAGAAAAATGTGGCGTCAGGATTGGAGGAAGACTCATTAACAACCTGCGATATGCAGCTGATACAACCTTGCTTGCTGAAAGTGAAGAGGACTTGAAACATTTATTTATGAAGATCAAAGAGCACAGCCTTCGATATGGATTACATCTCAATGTCAAGAAAACAAAAATCCTCACCACTGGACCAATAAACAACATTCTTATCAATGGAGAAAAGATTGAAGTTGTCAAGGACTTCATTCTTCTTGGATCAACTATCAACACTCGCAGAAGCAGCAGTCAAGAGATCAGACGACGTATTGCATTGGGCAAATCTGTTGCACAGGAACTTTTTAAAGTATTGAAGAGCAGAGATGTCAGTTTGAAGACTAAGGTGCGCCTGACCCAGGCCATGGTGTTTTCAATAGCCTCATATGGATGCGAAAGCTGGACAGTGAATAAGGAAGACCATAGAAGAATTGATGCCTTTGAGTTGTGGTGTTGGAGGAGAATACTGGAAGTGCCATGGACTGCCAAAAGAACCAATAGATCTGTTTTGGAAGAAGTGCAGCCAGAGTGCTCCTTGGAGGCCAGGATGGCTAAGCTTCGTTTCTCATACTTTGGACATATTGTCCAGAGGAAACAGTCGCTGGAGAAGGATGTCATACTGGGTAAGGTGGAGGGTCAGAGAAAAAGAGGAAGACCCCTAACGAGATGGATTGGCCAGGTGGCTTCATTGATGGACTCAAGTGTGGCAGCGGTAGTGAGGTTGGCCCAGGATCGGACATTGTTTCGTTCTGCTGTGCATGGGGTCGCTATGAGTTGGTTCCGACTCTATGGCACCTGACAACAACAAGACTGAAACTCAAAGGGAACACAGGAACAGTCTTGTATGCTTGCTGGCATCATCCTAGTCAACGTGTGAGTGGAAGTGGGGGAATTGCAGTAAAGAAGACTTGAGCTGAGATTGACCATATTCCATAGATGCCCAATGACCTTGAGATGAGAGAGAAAAGAGGATGGGCTGGCTGGTTTGAAGTTCAGGGAGACTTGTGAACTTCTGAGCACAAAGACATTGACCTAGCCTCTGGGGGCTAGAGTTAAGAATGAAGCATCTAGCTGATCTGAAGAGGAGGGAGGTGTGTGAGAACGCCCAGACTTGCAGACAGTACCCGTTTGACCTAGGGTAGATGATTTGCGGATCAGAATTCAACCAGATGAAGATAAAGAAGTATGATACAGGGAACAAGTGTAAATTGCTACAACCTTATCAAATGGACCTTGGCCTATACATCCCACACAGGGAATTGGCTTAGTAAATTAATATACATTCAGACAGTAAATGATTTTCAACCCTTAAAATGATGCTTAAGAAGTGGGAAGTTTCTTATTTATTTATTTTTTATAACATAGTCCTCTTTGGCAGTCTGGTGAGGCCTACGGATACTACCTTCACTGAAGAGTTTTTGAATGCACAAACTAAAAATTCATTGAATTACAAAACAAACCAATTATATTTAAATACAGTTAATCTATATGCTAGAGTCCTGGTGTGGCGCTGTAGGCTAATGCGTCAGACTGTAAAGTCGTTTGAACTGCAAGGTCGGTGGTTCAAGCTCACCAGCTCCTCCTTGGAAACCCTATAAAGGGTCGCTATGGGTTGGAACTGACTCGACAGCACTCCACAACAAGCAGCAACAGATGTATATATTGCTTCTGGAGTCCTTGTGTGGCTATTGTAGGATAAACACTGGACTGTTAACCATAAGGCCAGTGGTTCCAACCCATCAGCTGCTCCTTGGAAGCTCTATTCAGGGTTGCTATGAGTCAGAACTGACTCAACAACAATACTTCTTCTAAAAATTTAAAAAATTATTTTTTATTATAAATATATATATATAACACAATATTTGCCAAATCAAGCATTTTTCACTATAAAATTCAATCACACTAGCCACATCAGTCATGTTGTGCCATCATCACCAGTATCTATTGACAAATTTTCTACGCATATTTCTTTATTAATATAAATATTTATTAATATAAATAGTCAGCTAAAGTGAAGTTTTGTGGTAGGTAAAAACATAATGATACTTTGAAACATATGTAACAACTGCAAACTATACTATGATAAGAGAAACTACTTAAGGTTTTACTTTATTCATATTTTATTAAAATGTTATAGTCCAGTTAAAGACTGTTTTTTCCTCCATCCAAGTTCCATGGGCCCAGTTTAAGAATGCTGTTTTCTTAGAAGAATAGCCAGTGTAAGCACAGATGCTTACAATATCATTAAGAGAATGTTGTAGGAGATAGGCAGTATGATTTTATTTACATATAGACAAATGTAGCGAATCAAAGAAAGAACTGAGTGTTACCCATAGTTTACTCTTTTTGTTTGTCTTCCCTTTAGATACACATCTAACTATTTACAGAAGGCCCTGGTTTTCCCCTTTCATAACACACAAGGTTATGAAACATCAATACCAGGTAGACTCTGGAGTCCTGGTATGGTGCTGTGGGCTAATGGGTCAGACTGCAAAGTTGTTTGAACTGCAAAGTTAGTGGTTCAAGACCACCAGCCGCTCCTTGGAAACCCTATACAGGGTCACTATGCATCAGAATCAACTCGATGGCAGTTAACAATAACAACAACAAGGTAGACTCTGGTGTTCTTGTGTGGCACTGCAGGATAATGAGTTGGACTACAAGGTCAGTTTGAATTGCAAAGTCAGCGATTCAAACCCACCAGCCGCTCCTTGGAAACCCTATACAAGCTCACTATGGGTTGGAACCTACTTCATGGCACTTAACAACAACAAAGCAGACTCTGGAGATCTTGAGCATGGTAAGGGGCATTCTCTCATGGCAAAGGCTCTGGGCCTTTCATGAGTTCATCCACGCACTTAACAGTTTAGTTTTGGCCTAACCATAGATGAGGTGAGAATGTGTGACCTGCAGAGTTGAGATGGTAATGATACAGAGATGATTAGCCCAGCCTTTGCTCTTAAGGGCCCTTACAGCTTAATTTGGGAGGTTGTGCAGGTTCACCTCCAGAAAACAGGCCTGGTCATGTGACTTGTTTTGGCCAATGAACTGTGAGTAGCAGTGATGCATGTCACTTCCTGGTGCCAACTTGAGCTTTGCTAGTGCTCTTTTCCTTCTGTAAGCTACTGGCAAAGTCCCAGAGAGAAGCTGGTCTGTCAGACTGAGTGCCTTGAGAGAAAACAGTAGGGTGCAGAGTCCCCAACTGACTTGTTATAGGTACTGAAATGTTGTTTTACCATAGTGTGACAACACCCTCATGCATCATAAGTACAGGCAAAATGTCTGAGCTTTCTGATACTTAAAATATAATTAGCTTTTTCCCTTCTTGATCTGGCTTTCTGCTATAAATGGTGTGATGCATCTAAATGCACAAACTCCTTTTCTTAGGGTTGCTTTAGTGAAAAAAGTTAAAACGTTGTTTCAAAATAAAACAGAGAATTTTATTAAGGGTCTAAAGAATGGTTCAAATCAGAAACTTCATGGTCCATTGAAATGAAACCATGGAGTTCTAGACCTAATAAATACACAGATGTTTACATAGAATTTAGACAAATAACAGGGCTTGCCATATTTGGAAGTTAAGGCAAGCTTTCTCACAGTGGGACTGTCAGTGATGGAACTGAAGGACATACATACTGGCAGATGGATCTGCAGAATGTTAATAGGACAGTGTCAGGATAGGACTTATTCTAAAATCAGATAGTAAACTGGTTTATTAGGTATGGATTGACATAAGACTTAGGTTTCCTGTGAATATGTAGTGCATTTTTTTAACATGGTAACTAAAGATAAGCTTGAAGTAATTTGCTTCCACAATGTATTTTCTGAGAACATCCTGAATAAGGGGGATTCAGACCATCATTTGCATCTGGACCCCTTCTGGGAGCAAGATATGACATTTTGCAACTGCATGACCACAGAGGAATGGTGTCTAGTCTCAAATCTTAAATTAGTTTTTTACTTATGCCAACTGTTTTGTTTTAAATGCTCTTGATCAGAGTATAGATATCATTCACATATCTAAATTCAAATTTTTTAGTGTTATGAATTTTATATAGTTTATATTCTTAGCATGAATCAGAACCAATTTGACAGTACTTAACAACAACAAAGAACAACAGGTTCCTATTGAGGGCATTAAAGAGCCCTCTTGGTGCAATAGCTAAGTGCGTATAACAATAGACATAGTGGTCACATGAGTTCAAACCACCAACCTTTCAGACAGCAGCCTAGAGCTTAACTGTTGTGACACTAGGGTCCTATTTTTAAAGCTAGAAGTGAATCTCTCATTATTGCTAAAATTATTGTTGTTAGATGCTGTCTTGTTGTTGTTGTTGTTGTCAGGTGCCATCGAGTCGGA
>NW_006408723.1:2034980-2039240 GCF_000296735.1 Chrysochloris asiatica | reverse complement strand
ATAGCCCTCAGAATCACAGCAACTCAATCCACCACAGCACGACAGACAGACGAGTGGTGGCCGTTTGGTTTTATGTCTATACTGTCTAGTTGGCTTTAATTCATGGTGACCCTATGCACAACAAAATGAAACTGCTCAGTCCTGTCCTCCCTCACAATTGTTGTTACAGTTGAGCCCATTGCCACTGCCACTGTGTAATCCATCATTTTTGATGACTTCCAACTTTCCTAGATTCATACTTCATACATTCCATGTACCAATTATGAACGGAGTTTTGCAACTATTTCTTTCCTGTCTATCAGAGGCATTTGGTGTGTGTGAAATAGAGTCGGCTGAAAGCAGAACTCTTAACTTAATTTTAAAGTCTTGACAAGATCCTAGATTCCATGTTAAATTTTAAAAACTGCCTTTCTAACAGCAGTCCCTCTAATCTTGATACTGATCTAACCATTTATGTACAGAAGAAATTTCTTTTCTCTGAGGTCTGGCAGGTGCAGGGTATCAGAGTCTATATCCAGAGGAACTTTCTAAGCATGGTCAACTACATGCAAGATATGATAGCTTATCCTTGAAGGGTCTTGTACAGCAGTACTGATAAATACAATGAATCCTCAGAAACAGGCATGATTGAGAAGAAATTTTACTAACAGATGACCAGAAATGCCTGTTATGCCACAATCCAGTGACTATCCTGCAGTAAATTGAAAGGCACATGTATTTTGTCATTCATGTAACCCCTACTTATATGTAATCCACCTATTCCTGCTAAATCCCCACTCTAGATATCTTGTCTTTGTGTCCCACAATTATTTATTTATTTATTTTTGAACTAGGCTCCCTCTTGAAAGCTTGTAAGCCAGTCACTTCTTGCCTTTATGACCCCACCCCCCATTTTGGGTAACCAATGTCTAAGTAGCCCATCCCTGTCAACCCTGTGTACTGAGGGTGTGGGAGTGATCCTTGTTGTAAAAATTTGTTCCCTTTTTTGAACTACTACATCCATACGTATAGGTAAAGTTCATCAAATTGTAGTGGGTTATTCTTTTTTTTTTTTTCTTCCTTCTTTTTTCTTCTTCTAGTCATGTTCTGATCATCCAGCCATTGAAGCCAGGTCAAGTGGGTACTAGCTGCAAGTGTGGGTGTTCTTGTGCATCTCCCCTCACTTCATATCAGCTGGATGCTTCATTCTCTGCTCTATTCCTCTGTAGCCATGTCACTGCCTCTGAGCCCAGGAGTCTCTGGGTCTTGCTGTAACTGCTGGCCATCCAGGTTTACTCCCAGGTTCATAGGAGTCTACTGAATGTGGTTGGACTTAGATCCCAACTTCATTGCTATTTTTCTCCCTCTTCCCCTTATCGGTGACCAAAGTGGTCACCAGCCAGACCACATGCCTGCTTGTGTGTTCCCCTTGAGTCTTAGTCTTGGAAGGGAGTTTGCTCTGAGGGGACCTGACCACTTGATGGCTCCCGGGTGAACAGCTTACTTGTTCTTGTAGCAATCAACCATACTCCTATTATTGGTTCTGATTTTTCCTGCTGGTCTTTCTTCACGAAGTTTCTTCTGTTCTTCTAGCCACTCCAGGCTGGTCTACTTGTCCTTTCAAGTGGAAAATTTCCACCTCAGACAATTCTGGATGGGATTTTGGTTTCCACCTATGGTCTTATACAATGCACAAGCTCCACAGGAGGTCTCTTTCACTGGGCAATTTCTAGCCCCCTTTAAGGTCTTCCAATCAATTATAGGCTGAAGACAGACTTACAAGCTTTCTGTAGTGATGATTCTGGCTGTTCATTTCTCCGCACCTAAAGTGTCCATTTTACAATGGTAGGAAAGGGAAACCCCTTCAAACCATGCCTCAATCCCTGTATTCCGAAGCCCTGTAATTCCAAGGTTGTGTATACGTCATCATTTACCTCTGTCCCATTTAGCCCATGTGAACCTCCTAACTGTTCTCCCATTTGCCTTGTTCTTCTATTCCCCTCCCCTTCTTGTATATTGCCCGTCCCCTGTCCCCCAGCACTCAAGCTTTCCTGTGTCTATTCCCTACTCTGTCCTCTATCTTATCCTCCTTCCCTCCCCTTCTCTCATTCCATACATTCCGGTGATCAGCAAATACACACACACACACACACACACACACACACACACACATATATATGTATATATATATGTAGGGGTTTTGTTTTTTTCCCCCTTTTGGGTGGGTTCTTTTTCTTAGTCTTTTACAGTAATGGTCTTATGTAATATTTCTCCTTTTGTGACTGACTAATTTCATTCAGCATAAGGTCCTCAAGGTTCATCCATGTTATGTGGTGGCTTGCAGCTTCCTTGTTGTTCTTCACGGTAGTATAGTATTCCATTGTGTGTATGTGCCACAGTTTGTTTATCCATTCTTCTGTTGATGGGAACTTAGGATGTCTCCATCTTTTTGCTATTATAAATAGTGCTGCTATGAACATTGGTGTGCATATATCTACTCATGTTATGGCTCATATTTCTTGTGGATAAATACCCAGTAGAGGAATTGCTGGATCATAAGGTATTTCTATTCCAACCTTCTGAGGAAGCGCCATATCGCTTTCCAGAGAGGTTGGACCATTTTGCAATCCCACCAGCAATGCAGGTGTGTCCCAGTTGCACCACATCCTCGCCAGCATTTATTGTCCTCTACATTTTTGATCTTTGCTGTTATTGTTGGTGTGAGATAATATCTCATTGTTATTTTGATTTGCATCTCTCTCATGGCTAGTGATTGTGAGGATTTCTTCATATGTTTGTTGGCTGCCCGGATCTCCTCCTTGGAGAAGTGTCTGTTCATGTCCTGTGGCCATTTTTCAATTGGGTCATTTGTCTTTTTCTTATAGAGGTGTTGTAGTTTCCTATATCTTTTAGAAATGAGTCCCTTATCTAATATGTCATTGCAAAAGATTTTTTCCCATTCTGTGAGTTCCCTTTTTACTTTTCTGGTGACATCTTTAGATGCACCTACGTTTTTAATATTTAGTATGTCCCAATCATCTATTTTATTTACTTTTGTTTGTGTAATTTTCAAAATGTTTGGTAGTCTGTGTATGCCCTGAATTAGAGCCCTCACATTTGTCCCTATTGTTTTCATTGATGACCTTCATAATTTTGGGATTCACATTTAGGTCTTTAATCCATGCTGAGTTTGTTTTTGTATAGGGCGTGAGGTAAAGGTCTTGTTTCAATGTTTTGCATATGGCTTTCCAGTTCTGCCAGCACCATCTATTAAAGAGACTATTTCCTCCCCATCCAATATACCTAGGCACTTTGTCTAAAATCAGTTGGCAGTATATGGATGGGTTAATTTCTGGATTCTCAATTCTGTTCCATTGATCAATGTATCTTTCATTGTACCAGTACCAGGCTACTACACTGTAGCCATGTAGTAAAATTTGAAATTGGGCAGTGAGAGGCCTCCAACCTTGTTCTTCTTCTTAAGCAGTGCTTTGCTTATCCTGGGTCTCTTTCCTTCCCATATGAAGTTAGTAATTGTCTTTTCCATCTCTTTGAAGAATGTACTTGGAATCTGGATTGGGATTGCATTATATGTGTAAATTACTTTGGACAGTACTGACATTTTCACGAGGTTGAGTCTTCCTATCCAGGTACATGGTATGTTCTTCCACTTCTGTAGGTCTCTTTTGGTTTCTTGTAGTAGTATTTTGTAATTTTTCTTTGTATAAGTTCTTTGTTTCTCTGGTTATATTTATTTCTAAGTATTTCATCTTTTGAGTGGCTATTGTAAATGGTATTGCTTGCCTAATGTCCTTTTCAGCGCTGTTGTTACTATAGAGGAATCCAACTCATTTTTGTATGTTGATCTTATACCCTGCCACTTTGCTAAATCTTCCAATGAGGTCTAGTAGTTTTTTTTAATGAGTCTTTGGAGTTTTCTATGTATAGGATTATATCATCTGCACATAAAGAGAGTTTTACTTCCTCTTTGCCAATTTGGATGCCTTTAATTTCTCTACCATGCTGTATAGCTCTGGCTAAGACTTCCAAAACAATATTGAATAGGAGTGGTGACAAAGGACATCCTTATCTGGTTCCTGTTTTTAGAGGGAAGGCTTTCAGTTTCTCTCCATTGAGAGTGATGTAGGCTGTTGGGTTTGTATATATGCTCTTGATTATGTTGAGAAATTTCCCTTCAATTCCTACTTTGTTGAGTGTTTTTATCAGGAATGGATGTTGGATTTTGTCAAATGCCTTTTCTGCATCAATCAATATGATCAT
>NW_006408723.1:2015556-2034005 GCF_000296735.1 Chrysochloris asiatica | reverse complement strand
ATAGCATTGTGGTCTGAAAAGATGCTTTGTAGTATTTTGATGTTTATAAATTTATGGAGGCTTGTTTTGTGACCTAACACATGGTCAATTCTGGAAAATGTTCCATGTGCACTGGAGAAGAATGTATATTGTGCTGTTACTGGGTTGTATACTCTGTAAAAATTTGTGAGGTCAAGTTGGTTGATTGTATTGTTTAGTTACTCTGTAGCTTTGTCGAGTTTCTTTCTGGTTATTCTGTCCCTTTTCAAAAAAGGCGTATTAAAATCTCCCACTATTATTGTAGATTTATCTATTTCTTTCTTCAATTCTAGTAAGGTTTGCTTCATATATATTGGTGCTCTTTCAATGGGAGCGTAGATATTTATTATGTTTATGTCGTCTTGCTCAATTGACCTTTTGATTATGAGATAGTGTCCTTCTTTATCTCCTATGCTGGTTTTTGTCTTAAAGTTTACTTTATTGGAGATTAGTATAACCAATCCTGCATGTTTATTGTTGCAGTTAGCTTCGTATATTTTTTACCATCTTTTAACTTTTAGTCTCTTTTTGTCTTTGTGTGTAAGGTGTGACTTTTGCAGGCAGCATATCGAAGGGTCTTGTTTTCTTATCCATTTGCCACTCTCTGTCTCTTCACTGGTGCATTTAATCCATTGACCTTCAATGTAATTATCAATAGGTATGAATTAATTGCTGCCATTATGTTAATTTTTTTGAGTGCTGTTTGTTCTTTTGTTCTGCATGCCTTCTTAGACTGAGTTGTGTTTTTTGTGCTATATCTTGTCAGTTTCTTAGTTTTCATGTTCTACTTGGATGTTCATTTTCATGGGAAGTTGTGAAGTATTAACTTTCTTTGGGGTCACCTGATAGTCTATTAACTTTTCTCTCCATTTAAGGGAATCTGTATCCTGTAATCTTCCTGGCATCCTCACCACCTGAATCTCTGTTCCTACATTGATCCCTTCTTTGACATTGATGTTATTTTGATCTTCAGTTGACCACCCAGTTCCTTTGAATTCTTTGTTGTAGTTTTGTTCTGTTCTGTACTCTGCTATTTGTTGACTGAGTTCCAGGTGGTGTTGCCACGCCTGTCAATCTCTGGTTGTTGTCTGTTCTTGTTGGTTTTCAGTCCACAGAACTCCCTTTAGGATGTTTTGAAGTGCTGGATTGGTTTTGATAAAATCTCTTAGATTCTGTTTATCCTGGAATGTTTTGATTGCACCATCGTATTTGATTGATAGTTTTGCTGGATAGACAATTCTTGGTTGGCAGTTTTTTTCTTTTTTCTTTTAGGGTTTTATATATGTCTCCCCATTGCCTTCATGCCTGCCTGGTTTGTGCTGAATAGTCAGAGCTTAATCTGATTTGTTTGCCTTTATAAGTGACACTTCTCTTCTCCCTGGCTGCTTTTAGTATTCTTTCCTTGTCTTTGATTTTTTGAGAGCTTAATTATTATATGTCTTGGTGATTTTCTTTTTAGGTCTATCCTTCCCGGGGTATGTTCAGCTTCTTGAATGTTTATCTTCTCATCTTTTAAGATGTTAGGGAAATTTTCTTCCAGAAGCTCTTCAACTATCTCCTCTGTGGACGTCTCTGAGTCTTCCTGTTCCAGAATGCTAATAATTCTTAAGTTGTTCCTCTTTATGTTATCCAGCATGAATCTCAGACTCTCTTCAGATTTTTTTATCCTTTTTTCAGCTTATTCTTCTATTTTATCAGTTTTGAGAGATTTGTCTTCCAGCTCGCTAGTTCTGGCTTCCATCTCTTCTATTCTGCTCCTTTCCTCTTTCAGTGTATTGTCGATTTCTGATATTTTGTTATTAATCATATGGACCTCTTTTTGCAGGTTTTGAATTGTTTCCCATGCTATAACAATCTTATTTGATTGCTCTTGTAGTACTTTCCTGACTTCTTCCTTGTTTTCCTTGACCCCTTTTAGAAGCATTTGAATTTGTTTCTATATTATTCTACTGAATTCTTTCTCAGGCAAATGCAAAACCTGCTCTTTCCTTCTAGGGAGCCTTTGTCTGTCTCCAGCGCATTTGTCTCAGTTGCTCTTTTCTGTTTTTGGACATGTTTTGAAATCATTTGTTGTGTTTGAGATCTTTTGTTTGTCATTTCCAGTAGTTATGTGGGTTTTTTAATGCTTAAATGGATGTTTGTTGTTGTGTTATTAAGCTTACTGGGTATCTCCTGGAGGATACGATCAGGAGATAGGCTTCCCTTTTCTCATGTAATGTTTAGCAGCTGTTATTGGCTCTTGTCTCAAAGGTGGAATATTATGGGGTATGTTTTTAACTTGGCTATATGGCCATGATTGCTGACTCTTCTTTGGTGACATAGGGAGAAAAAGCTCCTACCTCCAGTAAAAATATGTGATCAAAAGCTCCAAAACCAGAAGCAATATAAAAACAGAGACAAGAACCTCCACTTTTTAAACAAAAATAAAACTGTGGCCGACTCTCCAGTTGCCTTGCTACACAGGCAGTGTGTGTACACCGTAGAAGCCTCCAGTAGTGGGTGGAGGTGTCCACTCGCTCAGGCCCCTCCTCTAGTCACCACCGTAGAAGTATGCAGATAGATATTGAGAAGTTAATGGGAGAAATATTGTTTACTATTTTTGTGTCTGAAGGTCAGTTAAGTATCTGCGTGTGCACAGCGTGATTCTTAAAATAGTTGTGTCTTTTTATGTTGGGGTTTTACAGATTTTTCATATGATTTGTCTGTCAGGCCAAACCTGCCTTTTTTCTTGCTGTGTTGGCAGGGGTTAATGGTCCCACACAAGTTAACTTTAGGGCTAGGACCCACAGGCAGAATTCAAAAGCAGCAGCCAAAGAATTTTCCTTTGGACCGCTGGGGCTCTTTCTCTCTGAGCCGTGGGAAAGCTGTGGTCACAATGTTGGATTTATTTTTGGGGTGCATAACCACTCTCCTGAAGGCATCCGGGCTGGGCAAAGAAGTCATGACAGGGAAGAGGAGGAAAAAAAAGTTTAGAATTCCCAACACCTCCTTTTGCAAATGTCACTGTGCCACTTTTAGCACAGGTTCCCTGTGCCGGTCTGGCTTTATCCCTGCCCTCTGACTTCCGCCCAGGTGGGATGGCCGCAGAGGGAGTCCCATGTCTTGACCAATTTCTAAATCGCAATGTTTTACTTTATACCATGATTTTTTCCACTGGCGGCTGCGGCAAACTGACGTCCTGACCCTTAGGCTAGATGCAGAGCTCTGGTGCAGTTTTGTGAGAGCTGTGTCTCTGGGTTTTTAGCCCCTCCCCTACAGAGCCTGTCCTACCTGCTGCTGCTGCCAAGCTGGAAGTACCCCACAATTGTTTTTTTCTTTTTCTTTTTAAATGCTTTATTGTGAGTTATGTGATGGTTTACATGGGATAACATTAACTTTACATTCATCCTATTGTATATAGTTTCATTGCCATGGTTACAATCCCATCCATGCATCATCAACCAACCAAAGGGTATACTCTGTAAGCCAGCACACAGCCCCTCTCCCTCTCTGGGTCTAGAGTCCCCAATCACTCTATCTCTCCACGTCATTGTCTCTGCCTCCATCTCTGGCATCACTTTTTCTCTGGGTAGGGTCTCGCACTCCACTCTTCTCCCTTGATGGTCCCAGGGACCTCCACTCCTGGACTGCAAAATCAACCACTCCCCTCCTTTTGCTACAAAATGTCCACCTTTACATTTCCAACCCTCACAGTCAGTCCTAATAGCAATTATTCACTATTGTGCCACATGAGTGCCATCCCCATCTCCTTTCATCAGACCTACCCAGACAAATTGGATACTACTCAGTGGAGATTCTACCTTCCTCCTCATCTTCTTCATCTAGGCTCCCTCTTTTTTTTTTTTTTTTTTTTTAGTGTTTTATTGTGAATTATATGACAGTTTACATGGGAGAACATTAGTTTTACATTCATTCTATCGTATATCGTTTCATTACCATGGTTACAATCCCCTCCATGCATCGTCAACCAACCAAAGGGTATACCCTGCAAGCCTCCCCCCTATATTTCTCTTCCCCCACCCCCCAGTGTTCAGCACACAGTCCCTCTTCCTCTCTGGATCTAAAGTCCCCAGCTGCTCCGTTGCTCCACATCTGTCTCCATCTCAGGCATCACTGCTTCTCTGGTTAGGGTCCCGCTCTATGTTCTTCTCCGTTAATGGTCCTAGGGACCCCTGCTCCTAGACTGGAAAGTTAATCACTCCCTTCCTTGCTACAAAACGTCTACCTTTACATTTCCAACCCTCACAATCAGTCCTGATAACAATTATTCACTATTGTATCACAAGAAACCCATCTGCATTTCATTTCATCAGCTCCGCCTAGACAGATTGGATACTACTAACTGGAGATTCTGCCTTCCTCCAGGCCCTCTGGCTCTAGGTTCCCTCTTGAAAGCTTGTAAACCAGTCACTCACTTCTTGCTTTTGTAGCCCCCCCACCCCCATTTTGGGTAGCCAATGTCCAAGTTGCCCATCCCTGTCTACTCTGTGTGTGGAGGGGGTGGGAATGATTCTTGCTGTAAGGATTTGTTCTCTCTTTTGAGCTACTGCATCCATAGGTGTAGGTCAAGTTCATCAAATTGCATCAGATTACTCCTTTTTTCCTCTTCTTTCTTCTTCTGATCATCCAGTAATTGAAGCTCTGATCATCCAGTCATTGAAGCCAGGTCAAGTGGGTATTACTGCAATTTTTTTTTAAGCCAATTATGAGTTTGTAGCTTTGGGTTCTTGCTTTGACTATACAGAAATATGTTTTTTCCTCATTGTCTAGTGGTGTGGCAATTTTCACTCAGTGAATTTGGATGTCTTTCTTGTCTGGACCATGTCTATCCTTGCTTTGACTTGAAGACGTCTATGTGATGTTGCTCTGTGGCACCTCAACTCTTATTTTGAATGTGGGTCTTTTGGCTTGATTATCAAATTCCTTATCAGGGTGGAGAACCTCTCCTGTAGAGAGGCTATGTTCTGGGCATACTTTGGTCATGTTCTGGGCAGATTCTCCCAAGTACCACTGAAAAGGATGTATTTTGAGACTTTACCAGGTGTCTGCTTGCTTAACTGCATTGCACATACCGATAGACGATGCCTCAAACTTCCAAGAAGACAGTATAGAAAAATGGAAAGCCGTTATTATTATTTGTATAAAGAAAACACTTAGCATCAAAAGAAACCTCTTATTATTTGTAGAAAGAAAACACTAAACAGCAACAAAAGAAACCACTTACACTATCCCAAGCATAGTGGGTTATGAGTTGGGCTGCTAATTGCAAGGTCAGCAATTTGGACCTACCAGCTGTTCCAAGGGAGAAAGATGAAGCTTTCTTCTCCCATAAAGATTTACAGCCTTGGAAATCCTACACAGGGTTTCTATGAGTCGGAATCAATTCAACAGCCCATAACAACCACCAATTTTTATGTTACTGTGACAGCATATGACAGTTTAGGTCAGATGCTGTTTTCAAATCACTGGTTTCTATCACCATGCTAGGGGACAAGGGGTTATGTTAAACAGTTTCTGAGGCTTCTTCTGTGCTTCTGGACCTTGCTCAGCCTTGCTGGACCTGCTTAGCCCTGCCTAGCCCTGGAAGAGGTCATATACAAGATCTTCTGAGCCTCTGCTGCTAGGCCCTTCTAGACCTCTTCGACTCTCTCCCACCATGCTACTCAGGCCTGAACTGCTGGAGGGATTGCATAGCTACCTGGGGAGGGTGTAGCAGGGCAAAGAGGGTGCAGAGTATGCTGCACAGGATATACTCAGACTTCTGCCTTGCATGGGCAAGTGCTAGACAGGCAGCTAGGACATGTCCTGCACAGAGGTACCCAGTTCTCTCTCTGTGGGTCAGAAACCTACTGAAGTTGTCTCTCTTCCTGAGGAGACAGCCCCCTGTCTGTCTTCAGGGTTCAGTTTATCACCTGGGTCTGGGAGGTTCTCAGCTAGGGACTCGAGTCTAAAGGCTGCACCCAGCTCCAGACTCTCCTAGCAAGATAACAAAACTGATCAATTCCCTAACTGGACTGCAAAGATCTCAATCCTATTGGGTGGATTTTAAAACCAACATTTACATAGTAAATTAACTAGTCCCTTGTAATACTGTGGCCTAGCTGATCATTTTGTGGTTGGTATAAGACCATGGAAAGGTCATATAAAAATGATTCATTGTACTGCATGGGGGTTTTGTCTTATGAACCTTCTCAAGGGCACCTATCTTTCGGTTTCCAGTTTTGAACATTCAGAATAATTTCCCATCTGTTTTGCCCTATGAAAGCAATATGCCCAGGAACTTAGTTTTCATTGGAATTTTACCTAACTATATCTGAGAGTGAAAATCCTTGTAATTCTCTCACTTTTCTGAGGGATTATCTACTGGAATTACACTTTTTGAAACAAGAATTAATCTTGCCTTATGGTGTCTTGTATTCAAAGTATACTGGAATTTCCCCCTTCATCTTTCCTGTGTATGGATAGACTTTTTCACGTGATTACTTTGTCCTTTTTCTGTGTGTAAAGCAGTGTGTTATTGTGGTGGTGGTGTGCCATGGAGTCTGTTCCGGCTCATAGTGACATTGCATAGGGTTTCTGAAGCTGTAAATCTTTACGGGAGCAGAAAGCCTCATTCTTTTTCCATGGAATGGCTGGTCATTTTGAACTGCTGACCTTGAGGTTAGCAGCCCAACTCACAACCACTACGCTACCAGAGTCTCTTCTAGCCATAGTCTGTAACTCCCACCAATGTTTTTGCTCTTCTGGGATGGGTACGAAAAGGTAGGAGAGGATGCTGATAGGATTATATGATTCAGCTGTGAATGGTTAACAATGTTTACTGTGATTATAAAAACCTGGAACTCTAATGCGTATACAAGGAGCCATTTTAGAAGCAGGAAAAAGGGATCTCACTATTATCAGAGAAGAAGAGCCAGGACAAGAGTCCTCAAGACCCCTGTGCACTGACCATCCTTGGTCCAGGGATAGAAATCTGTGACACTGGAGGAGAGGCAAGGATCAACAGCAACAAAACCAAGAGTCAGAGCATGAGGCAGAGATGTGGGCTTTCCAGCCCATGGAGCAAGCAAGGCTGTGACTTTGAGCATGAAGCTTACTTTACTTACAGAGTGCGGTGTCTCCAGGCTCTTATTTAGGGAACTACAGAGCTAGAGCCAAGTGCCTTCAGGCTGAAGCTTATGGTGGAGTGGTGTGTCTTGTGGGCATTTATCAGCAGCCCTAAAAGAGCTTTGTAATATTGCCAAGCAGGGCAGAGACCAGGCCATAGGGCCGAGGGCCAGAGAGAGGCCTGCCTGTGAGCCTGGCTGAGGAGAGGCTGTCCTGACTAGAGATCAGTGCCCTGGGTATTTTCTGCTCCTGCTCCGTAACCTGTTAACTTTCCCAATAAACCCCATAACTGTGAATACAGTGTCTGATTCTGTGTAGTCATTGCAATGAATTATTGAGCCCAGCTGAGAAGAGTGTTGTGGGAGGCGTGGCTAATGCCACATTTTTACAAGCAAGAAGTGACCCATCCCCACCTTTCTCCAATAATAATAAAAAGGCCTCAAACTGAGCCTGCGCAGCACTTCTGTTGAGTCCAGGTACTGTCTGGTCATCATGGTAATGGTATGAGGTGGTAGTGGCTCTGTTTTTAGCCTATTGGGTTGTCTTTGTGGGGTTCCTAATCTTTCCCTTCCTCTGTGCCTTCATCTGTAAGATGGGGTAATAATGGGACCTACATCTTAGGGCTCTGAGAGTGAGAGGGCAAACCTACAAAAAGAGCTCAGTGCAGCTCTGCAGAGGCAGAGCTGTAGAGTTGCCTCTACTGAAGACTCAGGTCAGCTTCATCATTAACTTGACCATGCTTGACTGAACCCTCCTTTTGCATCGTTGACACTCAAGTCTTCCTCTAAAGACGTGCACCCAGGAGTTCTGTTCATGTTTGAAAGGATATTTTCTCGGTGCTTGGTTGTTGTTAAGTGCCACTGAGTTGGTACCGACTGATAACAACTCTGTAAAGGTTTCCAAGGAGCAGCTGGTGAGTTCAAACGTCCTACCTTGTGGTTCAAACCATCCTTGCAGTCTAGTGCTTATTCTACAGCACCACAACATGCACCCGGATTTCTCACCATCTGGTGACCTCTCATGGAGAAACTAGAGCCATAGACAGTAGAGTTTACAGATGTTCTTACACTTAGCTTTGATCCCACTCCTCTGCCCTCCCCAATCCTCTCTCTCTTCCCATTGGGGAACAGGATGGGTACATGAACCCCTGGGGGTTCCTGCAGAGATCCAGTCTGTTACCTCTGTCTCTGTACCCTTCTCAGGATCTATACCAATCCCTCCCCCTTGATCATTTCAGGTGTGGATCCATTTCTTTCCTTCTACACAACCTGCCTCCAACTTCCCAGTCATGCCTCTTACCATGAGTGATGATATATAAGATTTCTGACATCCCCAAATGATCCTAATTTACAATCTTCCTTAGGTGGGGATCTCCCCAGAACCCTCTGGAGGAGGTTTCTCTATCTTCTATATAATTCCAGAAAGCATCGTGCTGCCTTGGCTCCTTCCCATATATGTGCTTTTTCTCTTTTTTCAACAACAAAACATTTGTCATTTCAGTCATATTTGGTGCCGGCTGCATGACATGTCTTTCTTCCTTGGTCTCCATGGAAGATGCTAGTAGCCCTTCATAACTCTGCTTGGGGATCAGCTCTCTGATGAGGTGAACATCCTCAGACCAAGTTCATCAGGTTCTGAATGGTTTTATTGTAGCTCCCACATAGTTTGATGTGGCGCTGTAGGATCAGCACTGGCGATGATCAGCACTGGACTGCGAACTACAAGTTTGACAGTTCAAATCCACCAGTTACTCCTTGGAAGCCCCATTGTTGCTGTTGTTAAGTGCCATCGAGTAGGTTCTGACCCATAGTGACCCTATATAGGTCTTCTGAGGAGCAACTGGTGAGCTTGAACTGTTTACCTTGCGGTTCAAACCGAATTTACATTCCAATGCATTTACCCACATTGCCACACCATACAGAGTTGCTCTGAGTAGGAACTGACTTGATGACACTTAACAACAACAACCACAACCACATAGTTTTAAAAAAATCACCTACCATTCTGAATTATAATACTAATTTTAGATTTTCTACCTCTCCTGCTATCATGAAACCTCCTTGAGGATAATGCTGTCTTCCTAGGGCCTAGGCCATGGCAAGTCCTCAGAAAACCAACTAGCCTTCCTTAGAGCAGTCAGCCACAGGCAGAATGTGGCATACCCTTGCCCTCAGAGGAGTCTGGAAGCATAGCTCTCTGCTGATATAAAGCTTTGTACCAGGGCACTCTGCTTTCTCTGCTTCCCAGGGGGGTGGAGTTGCAGATAAGTGTCTTATCATGGATATGTCAAACAAGTATGCCCAATAGAATGTGATAAAATACACTAGTGCGCCTCCTTAGTTTCCAGCATCTTCTAGATTGCCGTGTGTTCTCCTATGCTTTTCCTACCCACCCCCTCCTACTGGTCCTGTTAAGCCCTTTAAGAGAGGCTGCCATCCCCTCTACACCTACCCCCACCTATTCCCAGAAAATGCTCCCACCAGGAATCAACAACTTCTGGTTAGTGAAAACATCAGAAAGTCCTGAGAAGAACTTTTGGTGGTAGCAGGGGTGGTCCAGGAAAGGATGGTGTGCTCCTCCCCATGGGCATCACCATGTATGAATAAAAAACAGAATGTGTGGGAAATCTAGTTTACAGTCTGGGAGGCTGAGACCGTCTTTTTGTGTTTTTGCAATCATGTTTCAGACTGTGGACCCACTGTGTGGCTGCTATAGTAGCAGAAGGTAGGTCTTCCAATATGGTTGCTTGCCCAGATTTGCCCCTCCTCTTTCTTGTTTGCAGAACGCTGTCCTGTTGAGATTCCTTGTGGCTATATGCAATTGACTTCCACTCCTAGGGGTGGATCTTAGTTTTTCATGATCATTATATTCTCTCTGCCAATTTTTGTTCACGGGCTATATGTGACACAATACTGGGCAATTAGGAAAGGAAATCTTCTGGGAGGATTTCTGTGATCTTAAAAAGAGACATACCAAAACAACAACAACAACAAAAACCATTTCTCACTGCCCCCATGGGCTCAAGAGTGTAAGGATTATGCCTGGAGTTTCTGCCACCAGAACACCATTAACAGATTGGTATGTTGGTTTACTAGACAATTTTAAAGTTGGATGATTATGACTTTTTATTGTGATTTAGGTGAAAATTTACAAAACAACTTAGTTTTCCAATCAACTATTCATACACACTTTATTTCATGTCATTGATTTCAATGCCTGCAATGTAATAGTAGCACTCATCTCACTTCCTCCCTGTTTCCTGTTTCCATTCCTTCTTTTTTCCTATCTCTTCTTGCCTTCCAAACTTTGTCTCTGTGCAAATGCTGCCCTTTTGATCTCATGTGGCTGATTATTCTAAGGAGTGTGACCCTCCTTAGCATTATTGTTCACTGTATGCTGTTGTGTGCTGTTGAGTCGGATCTGACTCATAGTGACCCTGTATAGGGTTACTAAGGAGCTGCTGGTGGGTTTGAACCACTGTCCTTATAGTTAGTAGTTCAGTACTTATCCATAATTCTGTTTATTGCTTGGCTAAAATTGAGTCACAGAGATAAGTTTAGTTGCAGGCTTGAAGGGTAACTAAAGGCCATAGGATTAATACTACAAATCTTTATCAGACCAGTAAGTCTATGTTGTTGTTTTTCATGATTTTCAGTTTTTTCCACATTTCCCCCCCCCCCCCCTCCAGGACCGTCTATTGTGATCCTTTTCTAGGTAGTTGGTAATGGTAGCTGGCAATATCTAGTTTTTCTGGTCTTGGGGTCATGGAGGCTGGAATTCACGTGGTCCTTTACTCTTTTAGACTAATTTTGTTTCCATGTGTCTTTGATTTAATTCACTCTTCTTGTTCTGGACAGGAAGAGACCAATAGTTGCACTTGAAATGGTTACTCACAAGCGTTTTAAGACTCCAGTCACTACTTACCAAAGTAGGATTGTGTAGAACATTTTCTTTGTGGACTATGTTATACCAATTGACTTTGATGTCCCCAGAAACTATGGCCCTGATCCCACAGGCCCAGTGACTCATTCCCTTAGTTATTTTTTTATAGCTAAGAAGTTTTCATAAATTTATCCCATGTCCACCCTTGTTGCTGTTAGGTGCCCATGAATAGGTCCTGACTCATAGAAAGTTACGTACAACAGAACAAAGTACTATCTGTTCCTGTGCCATCCTTACAATTGTTAAGTTTAAACCCCTTGCAGCTGCTACTGTGCTAATCAGTGTCATTGCGGTGTTCTTCTTTTTTGCTGACTCTCCACTTTGCCAAGCATGATATCCTTCTATAAGAACTGGTCTCTCCTGATAACATGTCTAAAGTATGAGAGACAAAGTCTGGCCATACTGGCTTCTAAGGCACACTCTGGTTGTGCTTCTTCCATCACAAATTTGTTTGTTCTTTTGGCAGTCCACGGTACTTTTAATATTCTCTTCCAACACCATAAGTCAAATGCATCAATTATTCTATGATCTTCCTTATTCACTGTCCAACTTTCACATGTATATGAGGCTATTGAAAATACCATGGTTTGGATCAGGTGCATCTTAGTCCTTAAACTGATAACTTTGCTGTTGAAAACTTTAAAGAGGTCTTGTGCAGCATATTTGCCTAATGCAATAAGTTGTTTGATTTCTTGACTGCTGCTTCGATGAGTGTTGATTGTGGATTCAAGCAAAATGAAGTCTTTTACAATTTCAGACTTTTCTCCATTTATCACGATATTACTTATTGTTCCAGTGGTGAGAATTTTTGTTTTCTTTAAATTGAGGTGCAACCAATACTGAAGACTGTGATCTTTGATCTTTATCAGCAATTATTTTAAATACTCTTTGCATCCAGCAAGCAAGTTTGTATCATTTGCATATCGCAGGTTGTGAATAAGCCTTCCTCCAATCCTGATACCACATTTTTCTTCATATAATCCAGCTTCTTGTATTATTTGCTCAGTGTACCTATTGAGGAGTCCTGGTGTGGTACTGCAGGATAATGCATTGGACTGCAAGGTCAGTTTGAACTGCAAAGTCAGTTTGAACTACAAGATTGGTAGTTCAAACCTACCAGCTGCTCCTTGGAAACCCTATATAGGGTCATTATGAGTCAGAACCAACTTGATGGCATTTAACAATACAATCCTGGCACACATCTTACCTGATTATAAACCATTCAGTATCCCCTTGTTCTGTTCTAACAACTGCCTCTTGGTCTAAGTAAATGTTCCTCATGAGCACAATTAAGTGTTCTGGAATACCCATTCTTAGCAATGTAGCCAAAAATTTGTCATGATCCACAGTCAAAAGCCTTTCCATCATCAATAAAGCACAGGTAAACATCTCTGATTTCAGCAAAGATCTATCTGACTTCATCAATGATATCCCTAATTCCATGTCCTCTTCTGAATCTAACTTGAATTTCTGGCATTTCTTTGTAAACGTACTGTTACAGCTGTTTTTGAATTATCTTGAGTAAAATTTTACTTGCATGTGTTGTTAATGATATTATTCAATTATTTCCTCATTCCATTGGGTCTCCTGTCTTTGGAATGGGCACAAATATGGATCTCTTCCAATGAGATGGCCAGGTATCTGTCTTTCAAATTTCTTGGCATAGATGAGGGAACACCTCCAGTGCTTAATCAATGTTTTGATATATTTCAATTTATGTTCTACCAATTCCTGGAAATATATTGAATGATACAGAAAACATCAAAAGGAGATGGAAGGAATATACAGAGTCACTGTACCAAAAAGAAATGGTTGATGTTCAACAATTTCAAGAGATAACATATGATCAAAAGCCAATGATACTGAAGTAAGAAGTCCAAGGTGCACTAAAGGCATTGGCAAAGAACAAGGCACTGGGAAATGATGGAATACAAAATGAAATCTTTTAAGAAACTGATGCGGCACCGGAGCTAATCACTCATTTATGTCAAGAAATTTGGAAGACAACTCTCTGGCCAACTGATTGAAAGAGATCCATATTTGTGCCCATTCCAAAGAGAGTTTACTCAACAGGATGTGGAAATCATCAGACAATATCATTAATATCATATTCCAGTAAAATTTTGCTAAAGATAATTTAAAATGTCTGTAACCATACATTGACAGAGAATTGCCATAGGCTCAAGTTAGATTCAGATGAGGACATGGAACAAGGGATGTCATTGCTCATGTCAGATGAATCTTGGCTGAAAGCAGAGAATACCAGAAAGATGTTTACCTGTGTTTTATTGACTATGGAAGAGCTCTCGATTGTGTGGATTATGACAAACTATGGAAAACATTGCAGAGAATGAGTATTCTGGAACACTTAATTGTGCTCATGAAGAACCTGTACATGGACCAAGAGGCAGCTGTTCGAACAGAACATGGAGACACTGAGTGGTTTAAAATTAGGAAAGGTGTGTGCCAGGGTTGTGTTCTTTCACCATACTTATTCAATCTGTATGCTGAGCAAATAATCCAAAAAAATGAATATGTAGAAGAACATGGCATCAGTATTGGAGGAAGACTCATTGACAACCTATGATATGCAAATGATACAACATTGCTTGCTGAAAGTGAAGAAAAGTTAAAATACTTACTGATAAAGATCAAAGACCACAGCTTTCACTATGGGTTTCACCTCAATATAAAGAAAACAAAAAGCTTTACCACTGGACCAATAAATAACATCAAGATAAATGGAAAAAGATTGAAGTTGTCAAAGACTTCATTTTGCTGAGATCAACCATCAATAATCATGGAGGCAGCAGTCCAGAAATCAAATGACATATTGCATTTGGCAAATCTACTGCACAAGACCTCTTTAAAGTGTTCAAGAGCATAAATAAATATCAGTTTGAGGACTAAGATGCACCTGATCCAAGTCATGGTATTTTCAATAGCCTCATATGCATGTGAAAGTTGGACAATGTATCCGGAAGACTGTGAAAGAATTGATGCATTTGAATTATGGTGTTGGAGGAGAATATTAAAAGTACCGTGGACTACCAAAAGACAAACAAATTTGTGATGGAAGAAGCACAGCCAGAGTGTGCCTTAGAAGCCAGTATGGCCAGACTTCGTCTCTCATACGTCAGACATGTTATCAGGAGAGAACAGTCCCTATAGAAGGACGTCATGCTTGGCAAAGTAGAGGGTCAGTGAAAAGAGGGAGGCCCCAACAAAATGGAGATGGCACAGTAGCAGTAGCAATGAACTCAAGTATAGCCATGATTGTGAGGTTGGCACAGGATTGGGCAGTGTATTGCTCTTTTGTCCGTAGGATCACTATGAGTTGGTACTGACTTGATGGCACTTAACTACAGTAACAATTCCTGGACCCTTGCTTTTTGCCAATACCTTCAGTGCAGCTTGGACTTCTGCCTTAAATACCATCGGTTCTTGATCAGATGCTACTTCTTTTCTTTTAAAAAACAAACAAACATTCTTTATGAATTGAGTGAGGTTTACAGAAAAGATAATCAGTTTCACATTCAACAAATCACACACTTTATTTCATCTCAATGATTGCAATCCCCTCTATGCAACAACAGTTATTAAGCTTCCTTCCTGTGGTTCCTATTTGTATTCTACCCACCTTTCCACCCCTTCTTAACTTTGTCCTTAGAAAAATGTTGCCTTTTTTATTTTGAATGATTGGCCATTGTATGGTGAGCCTACCTTACTATTGTTGTTGTCCCACTCATAAACCTATCTATTGGTTGGCTGAAAATTGGGTCACGAGGGTGAGTTTCTTTCCAGACCTGCACTTCTGCATATGGAGAGACCAGTAGCTGTACCTTAGAGGCCACTCATAAACTTTCAAGATCGCAGATGCCACTCATCAAAGTAGAATGTAGAACCTTGTGATTAGCAGTCCAGTGCTTGTCCTAAAGGGATACCATACATTTAATCTGTAGGTTTTCTTTTGATGCACATAAATGTTTAACTTTTAGGAGGCTCAAGTTATCTAGCTAATCTTCTGATGTTTATGCATTTTTTATTATGTCGGATAGTGCATTTATGCCATGTATTAAGCTTCCTAACTTTGTCCCTATTTTTTTCTTTGATGATCTTGATAGTATTAGGTTTTACATTTAGGTCTTTGATTCATCTTGTGTTAGCTTTTGTATATGGTGAAAAATATGGGTCCTATTTAATTGTTCTGCAAATGTATACCCAATTTTGACAGAACTATTTGTAAAATAATCTATTTTCCATTTGGAGTCCTGGTGTGGTGCTGTAGGATACACACTAGACTGTAAAGTCAGTTTGAACTGCAAGGTCAGCAATTCAGATCCTCTAGCCGCTCCTTGGAAACTCTATACAAGGTTGCTATGAGTTGGAACTGACTCAATGTCACTTAACAACAACAGCATTCTCCATTTAATGCGCTTGTACCTTTAAATGAACATCAACAGTTCATAGGTGGATGGATTTACTTCTGGGATCTCAATTCTGTTCCATTGGTTTATGTGTCTGTCATTATACCAAGGCCAGGCTGTTTTGACTACTTTGGCTGCATAGTAGGTTTTGAGATCCGAAAGTGTGAGGCCTGCTATTTGTTCTTCTTCATTAGTAGTGCTTTGCTTATCTGGGATTACTTTTCTTTCCATATAAACTTGGTGATTAGTTTTTCCATCTTTTTAAAGAACGATAATGGATTGGGATTGCATTTTGATTGGGATTGCATTTTGATTGGGATTGCGTGATATCTGTAGATCCCTATTAGTAGTATTGAGATTTTCACTAAATTAAGTGTTCCTATCAAAGAACAAGAGTCCTGGTGTGGCTCTGTGGATTAATGCGCTGGGCTGCAAGGTTGGTTTAAACCGCAAGGTTGGCAGTTTGAGCTCACTAGTCACTACTTGGAAACCCTATGCAGGGTTGCTATGAGTCAGAATGGACTCAACAGCACTTAACAACAACAATCAAGGAACATGGTATATGCTACCATTTATATAGGTCTCTCTTGGTTTCTTGTAACAGTGGTTTGTAAATTTCTTTGCATTGACCTTTTGTTTGTCTGGATGGATTTATTCCTATGTATTTTATCTTTTGGGTGGCTATTGTAAGTCATATTACTTTCCTGATTTCCTTTTCAGAGTTTTCTTTGTTAATGTAGAGGAATCTAACTGATTTTTGTATGTTGCTCTCCCTTGCCACTTTGCTGAATAACACAATAAAACATTTCCCTTTGAGAAAAAGCAAGATTGTGGATCGGGTAGACGTGCAATGAGGAGCTCTGTCAGCAACAACACAGTATACTGGACCAAGCAGGCTCAGGGGATGGTGTCAGAACTCTGAACCACATATAAAGGAATATTTAGAAGGTTAGAAGGCTTACAGTTAGGGGAATTTGTAGCAGAAGCAAGAAATCCATTGTTTTCTAATCCAAGATTCTCAGCTGCTCCCAGAGCTACCATCTTGGGCGAAACCAAGCAGGGGAAGGATCAGAGCAACCATGGATGCCTGACAGAACTGTGGAGATAAAGGTGTGGACACTTTTAAATTTTTTGGTATTTGTTCATTGGTCTCTTGCTGGCTGTGCACCTCCATTCAGGTAACTAGAGGGGGTGCCTGAGCAAGTGGACACCCCACCCCACCGCCAGAGGGTTCTACTATGCATGCGCACAGATCTCTTCAAAATTTAAAGTGACAGTATCCACTTAAAACCAAACTGCAGTGCAAAATGGCTACAGCTGGCCCTGAACTGTTTATCACTAGGAAAAAGGCCTGAATGGGGATTGTGGAGTGTGACAGGCAGAATAAAAAGGAAATAGGCTGAACATTAAATCACAATGACCAACAGTGATATCTTGAAATTTCTCAGGTAGAAGAGTGAAAAGGGAAGTCCATCTCCTGATTACATCTGCCTGGTGGCAATCAGAAAGCATTAAAAATACCAAAATGCACATCCATCTAAGTATTAAGTCCACAGATAACGCCTGAATATGCCCAAAAAACCAGAAACAGATGACCATATCAGCACATGTCCAGAAATGAGATAAAGTGACTGAGCAAATGAACTGGAAGTAGACCTTCACTCCATACTGAAAGATGGGCAGGCTTTGAGAATGTTTGAGAAGGAATTCAGAAAAATTATTATAAAATGTATCAAAACACTATACAATGGAGTTGAAAAAAATAAGGAAGAAGTCAGGAAAGTGCCACAGGAACAATCAAATAACACAGATATAGCATTGGAAACAATTCAAAACCTACAGAAAGAGGTCCAAACGATTAATAATAGAATATCAGAAATGGGCAATACACTTAAAAAGAGCAAAGGAGTCGAATTGATGAGCTAGAAGCCAGAACTAGTGAGCTAGAAGATAAATCTCTCAACACTACTAAGATAGAAAAGCAAGCACAAAAAAGGATTAAAAAAATCTGAAGAAGGCCTAAGATTCATGTTGGACAACATGAAGAGGAATAACTTACGAATTATCGGCATTCTGGAACAGGAACAATCACACAAGTCCACAGAGGAGGTAGTTGAAGAGTTGCTGGAAGAAAATTTCCTTAACATCCTGAAAAGCAAAAAGATAAGCACTCAAGAAGCTCAACGAACCCCAGGAAGGATAGAGACCCTAAAAGATAATCACCAAGACATATAATAATTAAGCTCTCCAAAATCAAATATAAAGACAGAATCCTGAAAGCAGCTAGGAAAAAGGAAGTATAACATACAAAGGCAAGCAAATCAGATTAAGCTCAGATCTCTCAACAGAAACCATGCAGACAAGAAGGTAATGGGGAGACATATATAAAACCCTGAAAGAAAAAAACTGCCACCCAAGAATCCTATACTACGCAAATCTGGCAATCAAATACGATGGTGTAATCAAAACATTCCAAGATAAACAGACGCTAAGGGATTTTGCCAAAGCCAACCCTGCTATGAAAAGCATCCTAAAGGAAGTTCTGTGGACTGAGAACTAAAAAGAACAGACAACAACTAGAGAATGACATACATGGCAGTATCACCCTGAACTCAATCAACATATGGAAGAGTCAAGAACAGAATAAAATTGTAAGAACAAAGGATCTGGGAGGTCAATCTGTGACCAAAACAATTACAGTGTTAAAGAAGTTAAACACAGAGGAACAGAGATCCAGGTGGTGAGACGGTCAGGTAGATTCTACAGGATAAAATAGACTGTCTTAAATGGAGGGAAGAATTAATGTAATATAAGGTAACCACAACACTGGGGTTTGGGTGGAGAAATGATTGAAGTTGTCAAGGACTTCATTCTTCTTGGATCAACTATCAACATTTGTGGAAGCAGCAGTCAAGAGATCAGATGACGTATTGCATTGGGCAAATCTGCTGCACA
>NW_006408723.1:1988884-2015391 GCF_000296735.1 Chrysochloris asiatica | reverse complement strand
TAAAAGTGCCATGGACTGCCAAAAGAACCAATAGATCTGTTTTGGAAGAAGTGCAGCCAGATTGCTCCTTGGAGGCCAGGATGGCTAAGTTTCGTCTCTCGTACTTTGGACATATTGTCAGGAGGGAACAGTCTCTGGAGAAGGATGTCATGCTGGATAAGATGGAGGGTCAGAGAAAAAGAGGAAGATCCCCAACGAGATGGATTGGCCAGGTGGCATCATTGATGGTGTTAAGTGTGGCAGCGGTAATGAGGTTGGCCCAGGAATGGACATTGTTTCGTTCTGTTGTGCATGGGGTTGCTATGAGTCGGTTCCGACTTGATGGCACCTGACAACAACAACAACAACAACATGGAGGTAGTAACTCTAAATACCAACAGAGAGGGATGGAGTCTTCATACTAAGTACCAATGCTATCCCCTCTGTACACAGGGTAGATAGGGACAGGAAACTTAGACAATCTTGTTCGACTGACCCTTTAAACAGGAGATAGTGTCCTTCTTTATCTCTTATACTGGTTTTGGCCTTAAAGTTTATTTTATCAGAGATTATTAGTATTGCTACTCCTGCTCATTTTTTTTTTTTTTTTTTGCAAGTCCAACAACTTAATTTATTCCCAATACCTTTTTCAACACATGGTCCTCCCCAACTGGAGTACACAGAAATCAAATAAAATAGATTACATCACTGGAAAGAGACAGTGGACAAACTCATTATTTTTAGTCAGGACAAGGCCAGGGGCTAACTATGAAACAGACTATCAATTGCTTGCATGTAAATTCAAGTTGAATCTGAAAAAATTTAAACAAGTCCACAAGAGACAAAATATGACCTAGAGTAAATCTCACCTGAATTTAGAGAGCATTTCAAGAATAGATTTAATGCACTTAACACTTATGACTGAAAACCAGACAAGTTGCAGAGGACATCAAGGACATCATATATGAAGAAAATAAAAGGTCATTGAAAAGACAAGAAAGAAAGATCCTGCTCATTTTTTTATTGCAATTATCTTGGAATACTGTTTTTCCATCCTTTAACTTTTAGTCTGTTATTGTCTTTGTGTATAAGGTGTGTCTCTTGCAAGCTGCATATTGAAGGGTCCTGTTTTCTTATCCATTCTGCCACTCTTTCAACTGGTGCGTTTAATCCATTGACATTCAATGTAATTACTGATGTTGTTGTTGTTGTGAAGTGTCGTCGAGTCAGTTCTGACCCATAGCAATAGGTATGACTTAATTGCTATCATTATGTTAGTTTTTTTGTGGTACTGCTGGTTCCTTTGTTCTGCATGCCTTTCTGTGCTGAGTTCATGATTTTTAGGGTTCTTTCTTGTCAGTTTCTTCTTAGTTTTAATGTTCCCATGTTCTTCTTGGATCTTCATTTTCTTGTTATGCTGTGAAGTAAATTTTTCTTTGAGGTTTTCCTGTGATGCATTGTGACCCTGTGTACAAGAGAATGATGCCTGCACCATCTTCACAATCATTGCTATGTTTGAGTCCATTGCTGCAGTCTCTGTGTTAGTCCATCTTGGTGAGGGTCTTCTTTTTTGCTGACTCTCTACCAACTCTTTCTCCAGGGACTGACCCCTGCCTGAAAACATGTCTAAAGTGCAATTAAGTCTTGCCATCCTTGTTTCTAAGGAATATTTGGGCTGTACCTCAGCGTTGTGGTTATGAGTTGGGCTGCAAACTGCAAGGTCAGCAGTTCGAAACTGCCAGCGGTTCTGCAGGAGAAAGATGAGGCATTCTGCTCTCATAAAGATTTACAGTCTCGGAAACCCTGTACAGGGTCACTATGAGTCAGAACCGACTCCATGGTACTTAACAACAATAACACGTCTTCTAAGACACATCTGCTTCTTCTTTTGGCAGTCAGTGGTGTATTCAGTATTTGTCACCAACATCACAATTCAAAGGCATCAGTAATCTTTCTCTTCCTATTCATTACTTAGCTTTTGTATACATATGTTGTTGTTGTTGTTACATACATATGAGGTGACTTAAAAAAAAAAAACAAAACATGCATTGAGTGGGGCATTAGTCCTCAAAGTGAGTTCTTTGCTTTTTAACACTTTACAGATGTTTGCAGTATATTTACACAATGGATTATGTCTTTTGATTTCTTGACAGCTGCTTCCATTAAGGCTGATTGTGGATCCAAGAAAAATGAAATCCTTGACAATTTCAATATGTTCTCCACTTGTCATGATGTTACTTATTGGTCCAGTTGTGAGGATTTTTGTTTTCTTTATGCTGAGGTATAATCCACACTGAAGGCTATATAGTCTTTGATCTTCATCAAGAACTGTATCTTTGCTTTCAGAAAACAAGGTTGTGTCCTTTGCATATTGCAGGTGTTAATGTGTCTTCCTTCAGTCTTGATCCCACGTTCTTACTCATATAGTCCAATGTCTTTGATTATTTGTTCAGCATAGAGATTGAATAAATATGGTGAAAGTATATAACTCTGACTCACACTTTGCCTGAATTTCAGCCACACAGTATCCCTTTGTTCTGCTTGAAAGACTGCCTGCTGGCCTTTGTACAGGTTCAACATGAGTACAATTAAGTGTTCTGGAATTCCAGTTCTTTCCATTGTTATTCATAATTTGTTATGATCTGCACAGTTAAATACCTGTGCATGGTTAACAACATATAGGAAATATCTTTCTAGTATTTTCTGATTTCAGTCAAAATCAATCTGATATCAGCAATGATATCCCTCAGTCTGACTCTGGCTTGAATTTCTGGAAATTCCTGTTGAATTTCTGCAACTTTTAATTTTTTAAAAAAGTTTTTATTGTGAATTGAGTGATAGTTTACATGGGAGAACATCAGCTTTACACTCATCCTATCATTTTTCATTTGATCTTCTGCAACTATTTTTGATTTATCTTCAGCAAAATTTTACTTGCATGGGATGTTAATGATATTGTTAGATAATTTCAGCATTCTGTTGGATCACCTGTTTTTGGAATGGGCACAAATATGGATCTCTTCTAGTTGGCTGGCCAGGTAGTTGTCTTCCAAAATGCTTGGCATTGATAAGTGAGCTCCTCTAGCATTGCATCAGTTTGTTGAGACGTCTCAATTACCATCAATTCCTAGAGCCTTGTTTTTCTGCCAATGCCTTCAGTTTGGCTTAGATTTCTTCCTTCAGTACCCTCAGTTTTTGATCATGTTGTTGTTATTAAGTGCCACTGAGTCAGTTCTAACTCATAGGTACCCTGTATAGGGTTTCTGAGGAGAGACTGGTGGGTTTAAATGACCAGTCTTGTGGTTAGCAGCCCAGTGCTTGTGCTTATCCTACGTTGCCACACCAGGACTCCATGCTACCTCTTGAAATGGTTGAACATCGACTAATTCTTTTTGGTACAGTATATTCCTTCCATTTTCTTTTGATGCTTCCTGTGGTGTTCAATATTTTATCCATAGAATCCTTCAATATTGCAACTCTTTTAAGAACTGTCTATCTAGGGTCAAATTGACAAGAGCAACTTGAAAGATAGGAAATTTAGGAGGCAGTTTATGTTAATGGGGAAGGAACAACTAAGAAAAGGAGGGTGAGAATTGTTACACAACTGGTTGTTGTTGTTAAGTGTCGTCGAGTCAATTCCAACTCATAGTGACTCTATATGAAGAGCAGTTGGTGGGTTTGAACCATTGAACTCGCAATTCAAACTGACCTTGCTGTCCACTGCATTATTCTGCAGTGCCATTAGAATGTAACAAATGTCACTAAGTGGTACATATATAAACTGTTGAATTTGTATATGTTTTGCTGTGTATAGTCTCAACAACAATAACAAAATAAATAAGAAAAAGACCCAATTCTGCTGACACCTTAATTTTGTCTCCCTATAACTCATTTTGTTTTTCTGGCCTCCAGAAATGTAAGATAATGCATCAGTGTTGTTTTCATCTCTTGTTTTGTGCTAATTAGTTACAGCAGCAACAGGAAACTCAAACACTCTGTATCAATATAAAAAGAAAAACTGTAACATTCTGGAAAGGCTCACAGCAAATGAACCCACACCACCTGGCTTTTTGAGTCTCAGGACTGAGACTTTTTAATGGTTCGTTTTCTTTTTTAGTTGTTCTTATGAGTCTTGGTGTGGTGCTGTGGGTTAATGCGTTGCCCTGCAAAGTCTATTTGAACCACAGGTTGGTGGTTCAAGCTCACCAGTTGCTCCTTGGAAACTCTATGTTGCTGTTGTTAAGTGCCATCAAGTCAGTTCCGACCCATAGTGACCCTCTAGAGGGTTTCCAAGGAGCAACTGGTGAGCTTGAACCACCAAACTTGCAGTTCAAACTGACTTTGCAATCTAGTGCATTAACCCGCAGCGCCACACCAGGACTCCATACAGGGTCTCTGTGGGTTGGAATGGACTTGTTAGCACTTAACAATATGTTGTTTGGCTACGGGAATTTAATCTGTCATTACCTAGCCCAGCAATCTCCTCCCTCATCAGTCTGTTTGGTTGAAGGCTGAAAAACCAGACAAAACCAAAAATTTCAGAACAGTGTCTAAAATCAAGCATTCCTAGTCCCAAGTAAGGATCCCAGGTCTCTCCAGGGCATGAAGGACTTGAGCTTCTATTTTATACTGAGAGACCTTTGGTAGCTTCTCTTCTGCTTTTCTCCTAAGGTTGAGAATGTTGCCCTCATCCTTTAGATAAATGAGGTTTTCATTGTACTGTTGTGCACTTAGAATGCTAACCACACGATTTGAATTATGTGTCTTTTTACTTGTAGCATCCCATGATATAAATTTCTATTTCTATTTTGAAATGACAAATTTATAATTGCCTCATTATAATAAAAGAAATGAGCCTCCAGTTTTCTAAAGGGTTAATTAACTATGTGGCTTTGGATTCCCCCAGCCCTTCCCTGCTCCTTCCCTTTAGAGATTCAGAAAAAGAACCAGCAGTTCTATATTCCTTTTATAAAAAAGAATAGAGGGCAAGATGCCGAGGTTGTGAATGTGCATCCAGTGTACATTCATAATAAATGCTGAGCCGAACAGGCACATTCATCTTTGCTCCTTGATGTAAATGAGCCAGCTGAATGAAAGGCTTGGGCACCTCCAAGAGCGATTCTGTTCACACTCTCACGTGACCAATGCTTCTTGAATTTCCTGTAAATCTAGTTTTTCCTCTCTCCATCACAGCTGCCTCTTCATCCCTAGATCTTTGTAATCAAGCTGGTCCCCCATTCCCAACCCCCACATACTGCTGTTGGATAAAAGATTTCGCCTTTGATTGAAATGGAATCTTCCACTATTGAACAAGTCTTTGTTGAATGAGTCATCGGGGTGCCTGCTTATTGGCTGAGACCGCTCTTACCAAGGACTGCCTGGCAACTGCTGCAAGGCCCCACTTCATTCACAGAAACGCTGGCTGGCTAGCCGGCCCTTTCATTCACACAAACAGAATTTCATTCACATTTTGCTGTTTTTGTATCTGTTTCAAACGAAGATCACGGTTTGGGGATGAGAAAGCCTCTCTGTTTTAGAATTTTTTTGGGGGGTAGGGGAGAGAGGATTTGAGAACAATCGAAATCATCTATGGGGTGCGTGTTTGCTGTTGCTATGCAAACCAGGATAAGACAAAAAAATGAGCGCTGTGTGGCTATTCGGCTAGTGCTGCGGCAACGAGCAGAGCGGCGGAAGGGCGCGCGGCTGGAGAGCGCTTTTCTGGGCACCTGGACGTAGGCACCTCACCGCTCCGATTCTGGGAGCTGGCTTTGCGCTGAGGAGGACCCTCATCCGCACGGATTAAACCGTGTTTCATAAAACTCTGTAGACTTGGTTTTGCAGGTGCCACAGATGCTTAGGCTTGGGGTACGAGGGGATTCAGAACGATAAAAGAATGAACTAGAGGTAAATTTCATTGGTTTACTCAGAAGTTTCTGGGAAATTTTTGTTGTTTGTGTTTCTCAGTGTCAGGCAAGTCCTCTAAATGCACTATAGAGATGAGCAGAGCTGTCTAATGGTAGGCAGGAGTGGGCGCCAGACCTTTTGGGGCGGTGAATTTCCTGTTCTGAGGAGGAAGAAGACTGGTACGTTCCTTTCCAAGAGTCTGAATTCTGAAAAAAAGGTATTTTTTTTCCCCCTGTGGATCTTATGTGCGACAAGAACAGCTGCATTTTCCCTTCCTATTGAAGAGTTGCAACTAACAACTGACAGGAGCTTGAACTGTATTTTTAGCATTTCTTTGCTAGGAAAGAAACACATTCATTTGGGATGAAGCTTCAAACACAGATCCTTCTCTGGAATGGTTTGCCGGTGCCTGTTTGTGTCTATCAAAGAAGCACTACTTTTCTTTAGAAGTAGGCATTCCACTTCATCCTGGCTGAGAAAGGCTGCTGGAAATTGACAAGAGAGACACTTAGATTGACACTGGGCACAATTCATACGCCGACAAAAAAAAAAAAATTTTTTTTTTTTGAGACACTGCATTACCACAGAGACACTTGTCATGGCTGTTCTATTGATCTGAAAGAAAAAGAAGTAAATTGGTATTTTATATTTACCAGGGAGTGACTATTCTTTTATTTTTACCCCTTTCCATTTTTTGCCATTTACAAATAACTGCTACTTTCTTAATTAGAATTCATCAGGATTTGATGAAGATCTTATTCTCAAAAACCCTTTTTCAAATTTGCATGTTTGTCAGATACCTTTTAGGGCTCACATAGATGGACTGAGAAGGAAACATGAAAACAATAATATAGAATCATGGTTTTCATAAAGTTGATTTGATTATTTGAAGGCAATAGATTTTATTTGCCTTTGGCACAAATGCAGCTTGGGGAGGCAGGCAGGTGAAAAATCAAAGGTTAGAAAGAAATAGGGAAGGTAGAAAAAGGAAATTTGAGAATTGATTGGTTCTAGTTTGCTGTCAGTGGGAGGAGGTAGTCCCCCCCTCTCTTTGCAACAGGAAGTGATTTGCAGTGTTCCCCAAGTCTTTGTTGAGAAGGGTCTCCTCATTGAGTGACTCATGCTTCTGCTGTAAGACTTGGCAGCTCTGAGCAGCTGGGATTGCTTTCAGAGGAAACTATTACTTTTCCAAATCAAACGTGGAACCATGAGCATTCTCCTTCTGGGTAGGGTTGTGTCGTTGTTTTTCATGGTGGAAGGGTACAATTTTCTTGTCCCTATTCCCTTCTTTCAAAAAACTGTGCCAGGAGCACCCCACTTTTTGTCCTTGCACCGTAGACTGTAGCTCGTCTGCTATGCGAGGCAGTCTGCGCCGGGGCTGGCATCCACACTGCCCAAGCGAATGCAGGCGAGCAGATAGAAGGGCATGCTGCAACGGACCAAGTATAACCGCTTCAGGAATGATTCGGTGACATCAGTTGATGAACTTATCCACAACCTGTCCAAGAGCGGTAGCGGCGGCAGCAAGGTCTCAACAGTGCCGGAGACTTCCCCGGCGTCCCCCTACCTGGTCTCCAGCGAGGCGCTGCGCAAAGCTCCGGACGATGGGCCTAGTAGCCTGGGCCACCTGCTCCACAAGGTGTCCCACCTAAAACTCTCAAGCTCGGGGCTTCGCAGCCTGTCATCGGCCGCAAGGGAGCGGGCCGGTGCCAAGCTCACGGGCAGCTGCAGCGCTCCCAGCCTGGCCGCCGGCGCCCGGGACCGCACATGTGCTGGCGCCGCGACCCCGGGCAGTTCGCCGCCGGCCTCGAGCGTGATGAGCTCTACCAGGAAGGGCCGGTCTGGCGAGGAGCTGCTGCCCAGGCCCCCCCGGGGATGGCTGCACACCAGTGATCAGGTCCTGGGGCCCGGAGTGACATACGTCGTCAAGGTGTGTGCCAAGGGTCCCGGGTGGGTGATGATGGCGGTGGTGGATAAGTGGAGGGGTAAGGGTGGGGGTGGGGAAGGGCAAGCTCCTTTCCAGACCCTTTCCTTGCTAGGGTTCTGAAGCCGGGATGCAGGGAGCATATGTAACTGTCACACGAGGAAAGAAAATGCGCACGTTTTAGAAATCAGCTAGCTTAGCAGCAGTGAGGAGGGAACTCCAAACGTGCCGTTTCCGCATTGGAGAAATTGAAAAATAAAAATAAAAAATCGGTGTAACGTCTTTCTGCCCTGGTTTCCTCTTGGACCTACTCTTTTTGACGCCCCGATGCCTTTGACACTTATCTACAATGTTAGGTTAGTGCCCCAGTCAGCCTCTATCTCTATAAATGGTGGGGCTTGCATTCAAAACACTTTGAGGAGCTGGGACAGACAGCCTCCTTGGAATGAAGAAATACTCGCATTGTCACTACTTTGGTTCTGTTTTCCACAGCCATCAGCTTGGTGCTTTCTTTCTACAGGATAAGAATTGCCAGCTCTTTTCGTGGAGGCCAAAGGCTCTCTTGCTGTATATAGGTATACATGCTGACCTATCAAGGATTTCCTTGGTATTTTTCTTAATTCGGTATTTCAAGTTGTTGGTTTATAGCATCAACGGGAGAATTTGAGAGTGTTATAGTTGTTTTTTCAGTAGCTGTGATCTATTTAAATAGGCTCAAAGGAGAGAAGGTATATATAGGGTCCTTGGAGCAACAGGCTGGAGGGGACTTTTTTCCTCCACCACAAAGAATATAAAACCATGCTGGATGTGTTTAGTACAATTCCTCCCTCACACAAACAGCTATGATATTTAAGGAATCAAATACTCTGCACAGTTAAATTAGTCTGGCCAAATGCTTATTTTCTCCTCATGTGTGGGACAGGAGTGAGCTACTGTAGTATATAGGATAGTCGAAAGCTTTCTAATTTAAGTCATGTCATTCCAAGGTATTTCTTTTTATTTGAAAATAACGAGACTCAGACTATATATTGTGTAGTATAGCCTGGAGAAGCTTGGTCTGTAAATATTGGCTACAGATCAAGTTTAAAATTTTAAGAGAACATATATATCATCACTTAAAACGCCGTCTCTTGGGTCATTTTTATAACCAATTAGATGAAACAGTTAGCTTTGGTGTAGCACTGCAGATTAAGCAGTGGACTTCTAATTTAAGGTCAGTGGTTCAAACTCACCAGTTGCTTCTTAGAAACCCTATACAAGGTTGCTATGAGTCGGAATCGACCAGACAGCACTTAACAATAACAATATAAAAAGTACTTATAAAGATAGGGCTTCACTTCTGAGTATGCTTTTAAATTTAATCTTAGTTTCAGGAAACAGGACATAGATGAGCAGAAAATTTGCGTATTTGGATGTGTTTATTATAACCAAAATGAATATTCTACTTGTATTATTCATTTCAATTATGTAATCAGGAGTCCAAACAAAAACAAACAATGTAAATAAAAAACCTGACAACTTTCAGGTTAAAAAGTGACACAAGGGTATATTATAGAATGTTAGTATAATTACTAGTATAAATTGAAAAAAAAAAAAAAGAAAAGAATGGGGGTGCCGAGGAAGGAAGGAAGAAAAAACTTACATTTAAAATAGGAAAATAGACCTTGGCAAAGGTTTTATACTTGCATGCTGAATATATAGGGTTGTTTTCTATATAAGGGTGTTTTCAACATTATACTTTTAAAGCTTTCTTTATAAAAATTCGAACAGTTACTCTGCTTAGAGCTTTGTTCTTTCATTTTTAAGATGGAAGGCAGACATTCA
Source organism: Chrysochloris asiatica (assembly GCF_000296735.1). Taxonomy (NCBI): domain Eukaryota; kingdom Metazoa; phylum Chordata; class Mammalia; order Afrosoricida; family Chrysochloridae; genus Chrysochloris; species Chrysochloris asiatica. The sequence goes on along the minus strand of NW_006408723.1, from coordinate 2,005,760 downwards.
GTTCTAAAGGTCAAATGTGGCAAAATAATGATGAACATCCTAAATAAGTCTGCTTAGGCATCCTGTATATTTCAGATTTGTGACTTACCCCCATCAGTCACAGTGTTCCAATAATCAGAGGGTTAGCTATACAGAACTGTTTCTGGGTCTTTGGGTTTCTGTGTTTCGTCTCACAGTTAAGGGCTGTAGTAACTTGGGACCCTTATCATGATTAATTAGTGCGTCATGAACTAATCAATGGCTTGACCCCTTCCTCATCAGCAGCTGTGAATGGCATTGTCCACTGACTTCCCTAGAGAGGTTTTGGGTCACACCAGAAAGGACAGCAGATACTAAAATATATTTTATTGCTTATTGTTTGATTTAAATTATCACATGGCCTTCTGTTGGTGCACATGTGCAAATTTCTGCATTGCCTTTGTTTTGTTCAAAGTCATAAACTTTTTCTTGTAAAACTGCTAAACTGAAAAAAATATTGTTTTGATATTATTTATTGATTGGTTTGTGATTAATTTTCTAGTTTATTTTTACTTTAAAAGATTTCTGGTAGATTAAAATGGGCAACATTTATAATAAAATTACCAGATAGTACTTGAAAAATCTATAGGTTTAAAGTTTGGAAAATAGCTTATTATTCTCTTTGATTTAAACATTTTTTCCCCCCTAAATTCAGGAAAAGCTCCAAATGTTTTTCAATACCCTAGAAAATATATATGCTGTATAATTATATAAGGAGCACTGGTGGACCAGTGATTAAAGCATTTAGCTTTAACCAAAGGTGGGGGATTTGAACCCACCAGCAGCTCTTTGGTAGAAATATGTGACAGTCAGCTTCAGTAAAGATTACAGTCTATGGGCCAGTTCTACTCTGTTCTATAGAATCACTATGAGGCACAATCCACTAGACGACAGAGGATTTTTGGTATTCCTACAGGATTCCCTCTAGAAATACCTACTTATAGATAATAATAAGATGTTGCACACAAGAATTATTATTAAAAATATTTTAATTTAGTCTACGTATGACGCGGTGGGTTAATGTTGGTTTGACCCACAAGGTTGGTGATTCAAATTCACCAGCCTCTCCTCAGAAACCCTACATAGGGTGGTTATGAGTTGGAACCGATTCGAAAGCACTTAACAACAACATGAATTTGGAACTTAAAAAAATTTTTTAAATTCCATACTTTGGTGAATTTTGATCATCAAACTATTTGTGGTGTTCCCTGGTGTGGCACTGTGGGCTAATGAGTCAGACTGTGAAGTCATTTGAACTATAAGGTCGGTGGTTCAAGCTCACGAACTACTCCTTGGAAACCCAATACAGGGTCGTTATGGGTGGGAATAGACTCAATAGCACTTAACAACAACAACAACAAAAACAACAACAACAGGATAAGTACTAGACCTCAAAGTTGGTTTGAACCACAAGGTTATGGCTTACACTCTGCTCAGAAGCCCTATACAGGGTCACTAAAAGTCAGAACCAATTCGACCACACTCAACAGCAACAACAATTTGAATAGTTGCTTGTGATAATAATAATAAAGTCTATAAAATTTAAAATGGAAAAAATCCTTGGGCAACATTACAATTCAGAGCTTATGACATGCTTAATTAGTCCTTCATGCCATACTGGAGTCTGTTGTTAACACCAGCATGAGGTTATGACAACAAGGAAGACGCCCACATCAGTAGTTGTGAGACAGGCCTCATGAAAGCTGCTTTTTACCCCCTGGTAGCATAGTGGATTAACAATTGGACTGCTAGCCAAAAGGCCAGAAATTCAAATCTACCAGCTGCTCTGCTGGTGAAAGATGAGGCTTTCGGACCCCGTAAAGATTTACAGTCTCAGAAACCCTATGTGGTGTCCCTATGAGTTGGAACTGACTCTGTGGTACACAATCACCACCATCAATTCAGCCTGATACTTGTTTTTGCCTTTTGGCATCATAAATGGGAAAGAACAAGAAAATACATTTTTTGATAGAAAAGAAAAACCTAATAGCATTGGCAATAAGGATTTTCATTATATTGTTGTTAAGCATGCTTGAGTTGGTTCTGACTCATAGTGACCCTGTATAGGGTTTCCAAGGAGCTGGTGGGTTTGAACTGCCAACCTTGTGGTTGCTTATCCTACAGTGTCACAACTTCATTTAAAAACTTAAATTAGTTTCATATTTGGATACAACAGGCTAATAGATATACTACACTTCAGTGCTGATCACTCTAGCTGTTGCCCATCTTTAAATTCTTTTGGTCTAAAACCAAAGCTTGATCAGAATCCCAATTGTTCCTGGATTGCTAAGGGTCTTTGTTGTTGTTGTTAAGAACCATGGAGTCGTTCCAACTCACAGTGACCCTGCACAGGGTTTCCGAGGCTGTAAATCTTTACGGGAGCAGAAAGCCTTGTCTTTCTCCTGCAGAACAGCTGGTAGCTTCAAACTGCTGATCTTGAGGTTAGCAGCCCAATTCGTAAACCACTACACTACCAGAGCTCCTTAGCATGTCCCAAAGACAGTATACTTTTTCCTCCTCCTATGGGCACAATCAACAGCTTTAGGAAGGCGTCAAAGGTTCATTTGGGGTGCATGGTGGGATGGGGATTATGTTCAGTTCTTAAAGGTAAGTTAAGTAAAAACAGGACTATCTGAAGGAAGACAAATACAGCATTGAGGTTCAGCTTTAAAACTGCTGGAGTCCATTTCACAACATGTGGAGTGTGGCCTCAGTAGGGGAGGCAACGTTGTGAGTGCTACGTAGGGGTTAGCTTTAGCCCCAGTCTGGGTCCACAAAGAAGGGCACATCGCTTCACAGACTTAAAAAAGATAAGAAGTGACAGAGTATAGGACCGCGATGAAATCCTCTGAGCTTAGCGCCTTAGAGCAGAAATTGGGAGGCCCAATTGAAAAGCAGCCACTGGAGGTGCTTATTGCTTAAAGCTACTAATACTGACATCACCATTTAGTGAGAAAGAAGATCATGCTCTTCATCTGTGAAACCTCAGTCAAACTTTCATAGGTTTCAGTTTGTGGAGTGTATTAACTCTCGGTTGTAAGCTATTTATAGGAGATTTTAACAATCAGAAAGTGACTGAGATGTTTTCTGATATGTTTGATTGTTTTCCTTTTGGAATGAAACCTTGTTTTTAACAAAACACTTTCAAAATTATTTATATATCTGATGGTATTTGTTGTTGTTGCTGCTGCCATCGAGTGAGTGCCAACTCATAATGACCCATATAGAGTTTCTGAGGAGTGGCTTTTGGTTTGAACCTCCACCCTTGTCGTTAGCCATCCAGGATTTATCCTACACAACAGTATTTCTGATGATATTTGGGAAGTTATAAATTATTTGTGTTATTTATGAATGTTATATTGGTCTTTGTTGAAGGTCTTTATAAAATGGATTTGTCAGCATTTTATAAAAGAATACATGTCTTCTATTTTTCAAAAACTTTATTGTGAGTTGATTGAAGGTTAACAGAGAAGATCAAATGTTTTACATTCAACAAGTCATACACTTTGTTTCATATCAGTGATTACAATCCTATCCAATGTAACAATATTTTTTTCCACTTCCTCTCTGTGGTTCCTCTGTCCATTCCACTTTCCTTCCCATCCCTTTTCAGTTTTATCCTTAGGTAAATGTTACTCTTTTGGTCTTGAATGATTGACCATTCCCTGGTGAGCATATTTTACTAGTGTTGTTATTTTCCTATATACCTATCTACAAGGATATCATGTACCTTGTTTACATTTTAAACAAACTATCCTAATCCCTGGGTGGGCCACAAACACCTCACATTTGCATAGTCTCACCCAGTCACTTGGTAGGAGTTACAAAGACTATAGCCAGAAGAATCAGATTAATTCACTACACTGTACTCACCCACTCAGTTAGTCATTCCTATGCTTAATGTCTCTAACCATGGGACTATGCAGATAAGGTATATGGAACCCTAATGAAAGGATTGGTCAGTTGCTCATCCCACAAGGTTTAAAATGAGCCATCCCAGAGACAGACCCAAGATGGCAGACTAGGCAGCTACATTATCTAGACCCTCTATAGCAAAGACTTGAGAAACCATGTGAAATGGATATGGATGATGATCTTGGAACCCAGAGTGTCAAAGGAAAGTATAAAGAAATAGATCAACTATTCATGAGAGCAAGAGACAATGAAAACAGAATAAGGAGGCATAAGAAACTGTAAATTGGCTATCAACATGGTGTGGCCATTTTAATTAATCCAAGAAGTGTTGTGATCAGAGAAGGAACCAGGTAACTACACCAGCACCCTCACTGCTGATCAGCTATCAAAGAGCAACCCTACCCATCCACTCCCACTGAATCTGTCTCCCAACCTACGGGTGAGCACCACCACCCAGTCCAGTACCACAAGACTGATGACAGATGGCAGCCAATGCCCACCCACTCTGCCCTCAGCTAGTATGTAGGATCAGCAATCAGAGACTTGTGCCCAAACTCCCACTTGCTACCAAATTCACCCAGAGGTAGGTAGTGAGTGTCTCTTTGCTGCCAAGCTATTGACAGGGTAGGATACCCCTCACTGACTGGATATGCTTTGCTAAAATGAAACATAAAATCAGCTTGAAATAAACCAACATACACTTAACAAATTGGCGCCGTAATATCACAATGTCTTAGAGACAGCAGGCTACTTCAAATTGTACAAGAAAACAGGATAAAATGGTGACCAAAATACAGGGGCACAAAATCTTCTAGAGAAAGAAATGGCTTTAGAACTACTTGACAAAGAATTCTGAGGATTTATATGTAGGTCTTTTCAGCAGTATAAGAAAGAGATCAAGGAAATCACAGAAAAAAATAAAAGAAAATACAGAAAAACTCTATGATAATCCAGAAAAACGTACAAAAACAAATTGACAAACTAAATGGAAAATAAGAAATCATGTAAAAACAGCAAATAGAAACTCAGAAGGTTAATACTAAACTTTCAGAAATAAATAATAATTAGAAGGTTAAGGGAATAGAATTGAAGCAATTTGAAATTTAAGACAAATCCCTTATTAATCTGAGGAACAATCAGAAAAAAAGTAAAAATATAATGAAGAAAGTCGAAGATGTGGGACACCATCAAGAAAAATAACTTATATGTGACTGGAATTCCATTATAAGAAAAAACAAAAGCACTGAGAAAATTGTCTCAAATGTGTTGAAATTGGTGTTATTGTTACATGCTGTTGAGTCAGCTGATCCACAGAATTGAAAGACTTTATGTAATCCATACCCATCTGACATCAGCAGTTATATCTCTCGTTCCATGTCCTCATCTGAATTTGGCTGGAAACTCTGGCAGTTCCCTACCACTGTACTGTTACAGCCGGTTTTGAGTTATCTTTTTACTTGTTGTTGTTGTTAGGCGCCATCGAGTCGTTACCAACTCATAGCGACCCTATGCACAACAGAACAAAACACTGCTCGTTCCTGGGCCAACCTCACAATTGTTGCCACACTTGAGCCCATTGATGCTGCCACTTTGACAATCCATCTTGCTGTGGTTCTTCCTCTTTTTCTCTCGCCCTCCACCCTACCAAACATGACATCCTTCTCCAGCAACTGCTCCCTCCTGACAATATGTCCAAAGTATGAGAGACAAAGTTTGGCCATCTTGGCCTCCAAGGTGCATTTTGGCTGCACTTCTTCCAGCACAGATCTGTTGGTTCTTTTTGCATCCCATGGTACTTTCAATATTCTCCTCCAACACCATAACTCAAAGGCATAAATTTTATGGTCTTCCTTAACCACTATTCAACTTTCGCATGCATATGAGGTTATTGAAAATACCATGGCTTGGGTCAGGTGCACTTTAGTTATCAAGCTGACATCTTTGCTCTTCAACACTTTAAAAAGGTCTTGTGCAGCAGATTTGCTTAATGCAATACGTCGTTTGATTTGTTGACTGCTGCTTCCATGAGTGTTGATAATTGATCCAAGAAGAATGAGGTCCTTGACAACTTCAATCTTTTCTCTGTTGTTAAGAATGTTGTTTATTAGTCCAGTGGTGAGGATTTTTGTTTTTTTTTCTCATTGTGATGCAATCCATACCAAAGGTTGTGGTCCTTTGATCTTCATCAGTAAATGTTTCAAGTCCTCTTCACTTTCAGCAAGCAAGGTTGTATCATCTGCATATCACAGGTTGTTAATGAGTCTTCCTCCAATCCTGATGCCATGTTTTTCTTCATATAACCCAGCTTCTCGGATTATTTGCTCAGCATACAGGTTGAATAAGTATGGTGAAAAAATACAAGCCTGTTGCTTTCTTAATTTTAAACCATTCATTCTTCCCATATTCTGTTTAAACACCTGCCTCTTGGTCCATGTACAAAGTCCTCATGAGCAGAATTAAGTGTTACAGAATACTCATACTTCTCATTGTTGTCCATAGCTTGTCATGAGCCACACAATCAAAAGCCTTTGCGTAGTCAATAAAGCACAGGTAAACATCTTTCTGATATTCTCTGCTTTCAGCCAAGATCCATCGGACAGCAGTGATATCCCTTGGATATCATATCATATCAGTGAAATTCTGGAAGTTCTCTGTCAATGTATGCTTGCAGCCATTTCTGTATTACCATTAGTAAAACTACTTGCATGGGATATAAAAGATATTGTCCAAGGATTTCTGCATTTCGTTGGGTCACCTCCCTTTGAAATGGGCACAAATATGGATCTTTTCCAATCAGTTGGCCAGATAGTTTTCTTCCAAATTTCTTGGCATAGGTGAATGACTGCCTCCAGTGCCACCTCACTTTCTTGAAATATTTCAATTTTTATTCCATCAATTCCTGGTGCCTTGTTCTTTGATAGTGTCTTCAATGCACCTTGGACATCTTCCTTCAGTATCATTGGCTCTTGATTATATGCTACCACTTGAAATGGTTGAACATCAACTATTCCCTTTTGGTACAATGACTGCGTGTATCCCTTCCATCTTCTTTTGATGCTTTCAGCATCATTCAATAATTTGCCCAGAGAATCCTTCAATACTGAAAGTCGAGGCTTGAATTTTTTCTTCAGTTCCCCCAGCTTGAGAAATGCTGAGTATGTTCTTCCCTTTTGGTTTTCTGAGTCTTTGCACATTTTTTCTGAGATCTTTGCACATTTCGTTGTAATATTTGACTTTGTCTTGAGCCGACCTTTGAAATTTTCTGTTTAGCTCTTGTACCTCCTCATTTCTTCCATTTGCTTTAGCATTTCTATACTGGAGAGCAAGTTTCAGTGTCTCAATCTTTTTTGACATCCATTTTTATCTTTTCCTTCTTTCTTGTCTTCTTAAAGACTTTTTGCTTTCTTCCTGTATGATGTCTTGATGTCATCCCACAACTCGTCTTGTCTTCGGTTTTTAGTGTTTAATGTATCAAATCTCTTCTTCCGATGATCTTTAAATTCAGGTGGGATATATTCAAGGTCATATTTTGGCTCTTGTGGACTTGTTTTCATTTTCTTCAGCTTCAGTTTGAATTTGCATATGAGCAATTGATGTTTTGTTCCACAATCTGCCCCTGGTTTTGTTTTGACTGATGATATGGAGCTTTTATATTATCTCTTTCTGCAGATGTAGTCAATTTGATTTCTGTGTATTCTATATGATGAGGTCCATGTGTATAGCTGTCTCCTATGCTGTTTAAAGGAGCTCTGGTAGTGTAGTGGTTACAAATCAGGCTGAGAACCTCAAGGTCAGCAGTTTGAAACTACCAGCTGTTCCGTGGGAGAAAAATGAGGCTTTCTGCTCCCGTAAAGATTTACAACCTCAGAAACTCTATACAGGGTTGCTATGAGTCGCAACCGACTCCACTGCATGTAACCACCACCACCTACCGTACTGTTTAAAAAACATATTTGAAATGAACAAATAATTGATTTTGCAGAATTCTATCATGCGTTCTCCAGCATCATTTCTATCACCAATGCCATATTTTCCAACTACTGATCCTTCCTCTTTACTCCCAACCTTTGCATTCCAATCACCAGTAATGATCAATACATCTTGATTGCATGTTTGCTCAATTTCAGACTGAAGAAGTTGGTAGAATTCTTCTATTTCATCCTTACTGGCTTTAGTGATTGGTACGTAAATTTGAATAATAGTGGTATTAAGCATGGATATTATCCTATCACAGACAGCACTGTACCTCATGACTGATCTGGATATGTTCATTTTGACGATGAATGCAACTCCATTCCTCTTCAATTTGTCATTCCCGGCATAGTAAACCATGTGGTTGTCAGATTCAAAATGGGCCAATAACAGTCATTTCAGCTCACCAATGCCTAAGATACTGATGTTTAAGTGTTCTACTTAGTTTTTGACACTTTCCAATTTTCCTAGATTCATGCTTTGTACATTCTATGTTCCAATTATTAATGGATATTTACAGGTGTTTCTCTTCATTTTGAGTTGTGCCCCATCAGCAAATGAAGGTCTCGTGGGCTTTACTCCCATGGCTTTACTCCATTCACGTCATCACAGTCAAGTCAACTTTGAGGAGGCAGCTCTTCCCCAGTTACATTTTGAATGCCTTCCAACCTGAGGGGCTCATTTTCTGGCACTATATCTGACAGTGTTTCTCTGCTAATCATAAGGTTTTCAGTGACGAAATATTCGGAAGTAGTTTATCACTCCTTCTTCCTAGTCTGTCTTCATCTGGAAGCTCATCTGAATTCTGTCTACCATGAGTGACCCTGCTGGTATTTAAAACACCTGTGGCATAGTTTCTAGAATCACAGCAACTCACAAGCCACCACAGTATGACAAACTCACAGACGAGGACTCTTAGCACCTGGTAAATCTTAGTTTTTAGTACAAGACAAACCTTTTATTGTACACATTTTACAATATTAAAAGTCGGAAACAACCTAGTTTAGGAAGTAGGTAGGTAAGTGTCATCGAGTCAGTTCTGCCTCATAGTGACCCTATTGTTTAGGGTTTCCGAGGAGTAACTGATGGGGTTGAACCACCAACTTTGTGGTTCGAAGTCCAGTGCTTATCCTGTAGTGTCATATCAGCCGTTTACTTGAGTAAAATTTGGGAAAAAGAGGCAATGTTTGTAAGGGAACAACAAGAACTTACAAAATGCACATTTGAGGTTGTTGTTAAGTGCCATCAATTCGGTTCCGTATAGGGTTTTCGAGGAGCAGCATGTGGGTTTAAATTGCTGACTTGTGGTTCAAATTGACCTTGTAGTCCAGCGCATTATTCTGCAGTGCCACACCAGTACGACTTTGAGGTTGCTGTTGTTGTTGTTGAAGTGTCGTTGAGTCGATTCCAACCCATAGCGACCCTGTATAGGGTTTCCAAGGAGCAGCTGGTGAGCTTGAACCACCAACCTTGCAGTTCAAATGACTTTACAGTCTGACACAATAGCCCACAGTGCCATACCAGGACTCCCTTGAGGTTAGGAGGTTGGACTATCCACTAGGTCCTCAGCAAGTTGCCAAGGATATCCTTAGTTATAGGGAATGCTATGCTTCCTCATCTTGGTTAAGTATACTCCTTGGCCCTCCGACACTACTGGACATCCTTGGTTAAAAAGGGCTAGTTGTAGCTGTTTTCCACTTTTGTACAGTGACTCTGGCTAGGATAAGACCTTCACTCTTGTCAGGGCAGATAGTGGCTGCTTACTTAGCTCCAAGGGTTCCTTGATCTATGGATTCTGGACTCTGACTTACCTTGCTGTGTTCCATAGCTGGCTTGGAAAATCCGAAGATTTGGGTTTTCAGTGGTGATTTCAGGCTCCTTGCAGAACTCTGGTTAAACCTAGAAGCTACAGAGAAACTGCCGAGGAGGGAAGAGCCAAGGAGGAGGAGCAGGTGCCTTCCCATCTTCCAATAGAGCTCCTAGGTTACACACCCAAAGGAGGCTGTCTGAATGTCTGAAGTGCCCCAAACCAAAGTTTCCTAAGGAAAAAAAATGCTCAAAGAGCTCTTACTGTTACAGTGCTGTTTAGTTTAGACTTGAAGCTGTCCTTGTGTACCTTCTGAAATATGTTTTCCTAAAGTGAAGATACTCCTTAAAAGAGCTTTTCCTCACTTCTGTATATTGAGTAGGCAGGAAAAGAAGCAAAGATTTCATCCCAAATTATAAGAATTTAAGTTTGCACAAGCCCTTCAAACTGCATGGAACTTGGCCTGAACCCAACCTCACAACAGAAGTGCTCTCTGCTCAGATCATCTGACAAATATAATTTTATAAAATTCCATTAAGTATAATTGTTTGGCAGTCTGTGAGGACCTACTGACAATATGTTTAATACTATTGCTTTTTGCTGTGTAAATATTAAAACTTTCTAAAGCCACCTGCCCAAATAGAAACCTTATGGTAAAAACAATGAAAATCATAGCAGGGTTCTAGCTCTATTTGCAAAGAACTAGCTCCCAAACTGTTTTTTTTCAGTAGAAACATCAAATAATCTGGGTTTAAAAATTGCCCCTAAAGAATTACAGAAAGCTTTTACTTTTTGTGACAAAACAATGAGAATGTGACTGTTCTGAATGTTCTTTGTCTTGAGGTGTCAGCAGCCTTTTACAATGGTTTGTTCTTCCTTTTGGAGATGAACATGAATATGATGAATAAATGTTAATCATGAGAATATCTGTTTATTTCATCATCCCCAAGTACATTAGTTTTTGAAGTGAATAACATACTTGTGTCTCTTAGCCTTGGTGGTTTCTCTGCACTGTTCCTCTTGGTTACATAAGCTATACTATAGGCTCGCAGAGAATACACATAGTGCACACCAAGCTCATGGTTTAGTTCCTGCTTGGGCCACTAGGCTGTTCCATGTCTAACCCTAATGAATGTCCTTTGTCTAGTACATACCTTCTTGCTTCCATTTCCTTCCTGGGCTCAATTTGGACCCCATAGGTCTTTCTGAGTAGAGGTCCCTTAAGCCCTGTTCACTAGGAGAAGAATCTAGAGAACCAGTAGAGAAATAACTTTTACTCTCATTTGTTCCAACTTCTCTGAATTTGAGGGGAAAGTGTGTGTGTGTGCATGTGGTGGTGGGGTGGGTGTTGAACAGAATTTTCTCATTGAACACTGAATTCTTTCTTTCTTTCCTTTTTTGAGAAACAGATCATCAGTTTTACATTCAACAAAACATACACTTTGTTTCATCTCAATGATTGCAATCCCTTCCATGTAACAACTATCCCACTTTCTTCCTGTGGTTCCTATTTCCATTCCACACTCCTTTCCAACCCTTCTGAACTTTGTCCTTAAGTAAATGTTGCTCTTTTGATCTTGAATGGTTGACTATTCCTTGGTGAGCCTACTTTACTAGTGTTGTTGTCCACACTATATACCTATCTACTGCTTGGCTTTAAAGTACTGGTGTTTCGCTCTGTTGTACATAAGGTCACTATGGATTGGAAATGACTTGACACACCTAACAACAACTGCTTGGCTGAAAATTGAGCCATGACGTGAGTTCCTTTTCAGACCTGAAGGGTAGCCAAGGGCCATATTCTTCAGTTTCCTCCAGTTCCTTTCTGACCAGTAAACCTGATTTTTAAAAGTAATTTTGGGTTTTGTTCCACATTTTTTCCCACTCTAGCGTAATGGTTACGAATTGGGCTGCTAATCTCACTGTCAGCAGTTCAAAACTACCAGCTGTTCCACAGAAGAAAGATGAGGCTTTCTGCTCCCGTAAAGATTTACAGCCTCGGAAACCCTGTACAGGGTCGCTATGAGTCAGAACCAACTCCACAGCACATAACAACAACAACAACAACATCCATGATCTGGTAGTGGTAGTTGAGAATCATCTAGTTCTAATCTTACTCAGGGTTGTGGAGATTGATGTTCACATTCTCCATTAGTCTATTGGACTGATTGATTCCAAGAGTCTTCAGTTTTCATCACTCTTCTTTCCTCTGCAACTGGAGACCAATAGTTAGTTGAACCTTAGATGGCTGCTCATGAGCTTTTAAGATCCCAGTCTATAGAATATTGTGTTTGGGGACTATGTTATGCCAGTTGACCATGTTGTCCCCTGAGACTATGATCCTGAGTTTGCCTCAGTGTATCTGGTAATGTCTAAGATGTTTTCATAATTTTATCCCCTGTATGCTCCACCACATTTGTAGATGTGTTTGCAGCAAAGATAAAACACCTGTGTACATATATCCTCTGTCAAACCTTTATATATTTGTGGATATACTTCCGTTCTCCTTTCCATACTTGTTCATCCTGTGTATCTGTCCATGTATCTACCTGTAGAACACTGTTGTTTCTGGGTTGAGTATTTAAGTCTTTAACAGTATCTACCTCTATTTTCTTTAACTCTTGCATTCCTACCTGTGTCTTCACCTGTCTTCATCATTCTTCTGCCAACCTCCCTCTTGTTGTATATTGCCTTCCTTGTCACTTGAGTTAACATGTGTCTACCCTGTAGACAGCTCTTAACAACAACACCACCCTCTAGCCAGTAAAATACTCTCCCTTCCCTCCCACACTTGGTAACCATCAAAGAATATTTATTTTAGTATGAAGTCATTTTTAAAGTTTTTGCAATATGACTATTTCACTCAGCATAATGTCCTTCGGGTTCATCCGTGTTGTGAGGTGTTTCACAGAGTCATCATTATTCTTAAACGTTGTGTTGTATTCCTTTGTGTCTATTTACCAAAGTTTATTTATTCATTCTTCCATTGATGGGCATTTAGCCTGTCTGCATTTTTTGCTATTGTGAATAGTGCTGTGATGAACTATGGTGTGCATATGTCTGCTCATGTCATGGTTCTTTTCTTGAGGATATATACCAAGTAGAGAGATTGCTGGGTAATATGGCATCTTGATTTCCAAATTTGTGATGAAGCACCATACTGTTTTCCACAGTGATTGTAGGATCCTAGTCTCTCTAAACCATTGCCAACCTTTTTTTTTTTTTTTTTTTAACTTTGCTATTAATGCTGGAGTAGGGAACATTGGTAGCGTAGTGGTTACGAATCAGGCTGCGAACCACAAGGTCAGCAGTTCGAAACTACCAGCTGTTCCGTGGGAGAAAGATGAGGCTTTCTGCTCCCGTAAATATTTACAGCCTTGGAAACCCTGTACAGGGTCGCTATGAGTTGGAACCGACTCCTCGGCACATAGCAACAACAACGTTAATGCTGGGGTGAGATGATATTTCATTGTTGTTTTTGATTTGCATTCTTTAATGGCTAATGTTCATGAACCTTTCTTCATGTGTTTGTTGGCTGCCTGAATGTTTTCTTTGGTCCAATGTTTGTTCATGTCCTTGGCCCATTTCTTAATTAGATTATTTATCTTTTTCTTATAGATGTGTTGAACTTTTCTATAAGGTTTAGAAATTAGTCCCTTGTCTGGTTATATCATTACAAAAAAAAAAAATCTCACTCTGTTGACTCTCTTTTTAGTGAAATTTAGTAAAATTCTTTTAGTGAAATCTTTGGGTGCACATACATAAGTGTCAGTCTATTTTGTCTCTTACAGTTTATGTGTTTTCATTAATATTTGGTAGTGTATTTATGCCATGTTCATTGAACTGAATTATTTTTATAAGACAGGGAATTGACAGCCAGTCCTCAGGTGGTACAAATGGTTAATGTCTTTGGCTGCTAACAGAAAGAGTGAAAGTCTTCTGCAGCAGATTTGCCTAATGCAATAACTTAATGTTGTTGTTAGGTGCCATCGAGTCAATACCGACTCATAGCAACCTTATGCACAGCAGAACGAAACACTGCTCGTGGTTATAAATATGGCAGAACAAGTTCAGTTTTCAAAGTATGTTCAAAAGTCACTACATTTGACTCCATCCTGTTGCCATGCTATGAGGAGGTGTATTTGTTGTTGTGGTTGCTGAATGCTGTTGAGTTGGTTCCAACTCATAGAGACCATCTACAGGACTCCAGAGGAGTGACTGATGGGTTTGAACCATCGATCTTGTGTTTAGCAGTCCAATGCTTATCATATAGTGTCATACCAGAGCTGTACTGTTGTTGCTGTTGTTAAGTGCTGTCAAGTTGATTCTGACTCCTAACGACCCTGTGTAGGGTTTCCTAGGAGCGGCTGGTGAGTTTGAACTGCCGCCCTTGTGGTTCAAACTGATCTTGCAGTCCAGCACATTATCCTGCAGTGCCATACCAGGACTTCAAGGAGGAAATAGGCTCCCACTATTTCTGTTTCAGACATGGTAAAGTTAGACTCTGAGGAGATGCCTTGTATTAACTGCAGCCCCCAGGTAATGGAAGTGGGGTTGTATCTTCCATCCAGACTTGTCTGGTTTCTTTTGGCCATCCCATTTTCCTGTCAGTGGGCCTTTTCCAGCAGCAATCAGACAATGGTGTATTCTCAAATTACAATATTATGTACCATTGTCATACATAAGCTTTTGAAGTCTAGAGTTGCCACTAGCCAATCCTAAGCACTTATGGGGATTCAGAACCCCTGAAAGGATGGCAATGTATGATAAGCAATGACAAAATACCTTACCTGATATACTCTCAGATTTTGGAGTCACATCGTAGAAATTCCTCAAACATTTGTGGAAGGTTAACTACAGATAGACAGTGTGCTAAGGACTGTGATATAAAGACGAGTAAACTCTGACACCTACTCACAATAAGAGTTATAAAATGTCCATTTACTATTGTGTGGAATGGATTTGTAGATACAGTTTGCACACTTGTTGAGTATTTACAAGTCCAGATGGCCTCCTGCCATAAAAAGTTGTGTGTGTCATGCTTAATGTTATCATACAAGGTAGGAGCACATTCACAAGCAGAAAATTTAACCATCTTCTATGTTTATGATCTATAGTCACAACCAAGGACAGGTGCATCATGATTGAATTCAACACATATTTTCCCTAGTTTACAAATAAAAATAGTTAATAAATGTGGTTTTCTTGACTTGATGTTCTCTCACGTACTTTGAAATAATAAATATTTTGATATCTCTTTCTTACTCATCTCCCTTAGCCAACTTGACAATTACATTGACAAAGAAAACACAACCAATTGCCATCGAGTTGACTCAAACTCACAGCAACCCCATGTGTGCAGGGTAGAGCTGTGCTGATTGTTTTCAGTGGCTGATTGTTTGAAAGTACATTGTCAGGCCTTTTTTTTGAATGCCTCTGGGTAGACTCAAACTGCCAACTTAGAGACTAGCATCTGGTTGCTTAACTATTTGTGCCACCCAGAGGCTCCAAAGACCAAATGTTGTTGTATTGCTGTGAATCTCTGTCAAGTCAGTTCCGACTGATAGTGACCTTGATAGGGTTTCTGAGGAGCAACTGGTGAGTTTGAACTGCCAATCTTGTGGCTGGTAGTCCAGTGCTTATCCTACATCACTACACCAGTGCTCCATAGAACAAATAGCCAATGATATTATCTGGAAGTGGGCATAGCTAGAGTGGGGTCACTTTTAGGAACTTGACTTTGAATGAAAGGTCAGCAGTCTTGACTTTGAATGATAGGGCATGCTGGCACTGAGCTAGAGAGGGCACTGAAGAGGGCTGCACTGACTATGCAGCCCCTGTGTGCCACCTGATCCTTGGAGTCTGGGATACCTCTGTGCTTTGTGTTTCCATATTCATATGTCTGAGGGAAGTTGAAATATGGCCCACAAATTTTAGTCCCCACACATGGCTATGAACCAAAGTAGTACTTACCTCGTACTACCTGCCTTACCCTTTCTGAAGGTCTCTAAACTGAGACAACTGCTTTTTTAAGGATCATTATTTGTGAGGGCGGTGATGGCTGTACTATCTAAAGAACTGAGCTGTGAATTTTCACTGGAAGTAGCAAATCCTATAATAGATAATAACTTCGCTTACGGAATGATTTGGATGGGAGAAGAAAATAAAGTTTTAGCTTACAGTGACCAGGAGAGAGAATTCTGATGTTCCAGTATTGACCACAAATTCCAGTCATTTTGTTGCCCCCACTCCCTCACTCCAGCTATGTCTGTTAATTGATTTGATACAGATCTCCAGGTCAGGGCTGTGCTGGTAAATGTTTTGTACTTGGCTTTTCAAATAAAAGAGTCATGCTTTCTAATGTATGCCAACTTCCCTGGCATAAATATTTCTACCATGGCTGATTTCAAGCTACCATCCTGCTGTCATTGGGAGGTGGAAAGAGATGCATGGTAGCACAGGTTTAAAGATATACATACATACATACATACAAAGGTACAATGGACTTAAATAACCTCTAATGGGTAGACAATGAAAAAATGTTACACAGTAATTGTTATTCAGTGCCATCAAGTCAGTTCCAACCCATAGTGACCCTGTATAGAGTTCCCAAGGAGCAGCTGGTGAGCTTGAACTGCCGACTTTGTGGTTCAAAGCAACTTTGCAGTCCAGCACATTAGCCCAGTGCCACACTAGGACTCCATAAAATGATTAACAGTGAAAAATTTTGAGTATTTATTACCTTTGCTTTTAACATATATATATGTATATAAATGATACATGCTATATCATATAAAAACACATATATAACATATTTATATACATTATACATGAATATATACATACATATATACATTGTTGTTGTTGTTGTTGTTAAGTGCTGTGGAGTCGGTTCCGACTCATAGCGACCCTGCACAGGGTTTCCAAGGCTGTAAATCTTTACAGGAGCAGAATGCCTCATCTTTCTTCCGCGGAACCGCTGGTAGTTTCGACTTGCAGTTCACAGCCCGATTTGTAACCACTACGCTACCAGAGCTCCTTTTTTGACATATAATGCATCAAGAAAAGATGGAAGGAATACACAGAGTCATTGTACCAAAAGGAAATGGCTAATGTTCAACCGTTTCAAGAGATACCATATGAACAAGAGCCAATGATACTCAG
>NW_006408723.1:1963304-1987633 GCF_000296735.1 Chrysochloris asiatica | reverse complement strand
TCTCTCATACTTTGGACATATTGTCCAGAGGAAACAATTATGGGAGAAGGATGTCATGCTGGGTAAGGTGGAGGGTCAGTGAAGAAGAGGAAGACCTCTAACGACATGGATTGGCCAGGTGGCATCATTGATGGACTCAAGTGCGGCAGCGGTAGTGAGGTTGGCCCAGGATTGGACATTGTTTCGTTCTGCTATGCATGGGGTCGCTATGAGTTGGTTCCGACTCGATGGCACCTGACAACAACAACAACATATATATATGTATAAGGAGCTCTGGTAGCATAGTGGTTACGAATCGGGCTGCGAACTGCAAGGTCAGCAATTCGAAGCTACCAGCTGTTCCACGGGAGAAAGATGTACAGTGTCACTATGAGTTAGAACTGACTCGATGGCACATAACAACAACATAATATATCGTATATAAACACACACACACACATATGTGTGTGTGTGTGTGTTTATATAAAAAGGAGCTCTGGTAGCATAGTGGTTACGAATTGGGCTACTAACCCCAAGGTCAGCAGTTTGAAACTACCAGCTATTCTTCAGGAGAAAGATGAGGCTTTCTGCTCTCATAAAGATTTACACCCTTGGAAACCCTGTGCAGGGTCACTATGAGTTGGAACTGACTCCAGGCACATAACAACAACATTAATCATTATATGGAGTTCTAGTGTGGTGCTGTGGTCTAATGTGCTGGACTGCAAAGTTGCTTTGAACCAGAAGGTCGGCAGTTCAAGCTCACCAGCTGCTCCTTGGAAACTCTATACAGGGTCGCTATGGGTTGGAACTGACTCGATGGCACTTAACAACAACAATTACTGTGTAACATTTTTTCTGTGTAACATATGATATATGTAACATATGATCTACTGTGTAACATATGATATATACTATAATATGGGGGTCCTGGTGTGGCGCTGTGGGTTAATGCGCCAGACTTCAAAGCCATTTGAACTGCAAGGTCGGCAATTCAAGTTCACCAGCTGCTCCTTGGAAACCCTATACAGGGTCACTATGGGTCGGAACCGACTTGACGGCACTTCACAACAACAACAATATGCTATAATATATATTTGGAGTCCTGGTGTGCTAAAATATATATTTGGAGTCCTGGTATGCTATAATCTATATTGGAATCCTGGTGTAGCATTGTAGGATATGCACTGTACTGCTAACCTAAAGGTCAGTGGCTCAAATCCTCAAGCTGCTCCTTGGAGACCCTATATAGGGTCAGTATTAGTCAGAACCGACAGGATGAAATTTAACAACAACATAATATTTACTATTCTATAGACATCTTTCTACTACTCATCTGTCAGTTTGTCCACTGTGGAGAATATTCTCTTTGGAGAATATTGCTGTTGCTGTGATTCTAGAAGCTATGCCACGGCTATTTTAAATACCATAAGGATCACTCTCTGTGGACAAGTTTCAGCTGAGCACCCTGACGAAGACAGACTAAGAAGAAGGACAGATGGACTACTTACGAATATTTAGTTACTGGAAACCTTATGAATAGCAGTGGAACACTGTCAGTACCAGAATATTGAGTTTTGAAACACAATGAAGAGCACCAGAATATTCTCAGATATAGTACCAGAAGATGAGCCCTTCAGGTGGGAAGGTACTCAAAATGAGATGGGGAGAGTTGCCCCCTCAAGGCACATTTTACTGTGATGATGTGAATGAAGCAAAGGACTTGGGACCTTCATTTGCTAATGAGGCACAATTCAAAATAAAGAGGAAGAGTTGTAAACATCCATTAATAATCAGTACATGGAATGTATGAAGTATGAATTTAGAAAAATTGGAAATTGTCAAAAATGAAAGGAAACATATAGACATCAATATCTTAGGCATTAGTGAGCTGAAATGGACTGGAATCAGCCATTTTGAGTCTGACAGTCACATGGTTTACTATGCCGGGAATGAAAAATTGAAGAGGGAATGGCATCATATTCATCGTCAAAAAGAACATATCAAGATCATTCATGAATACAACACTGTCTATGATAAGATAATATGCATACACCTTTAGGGAGGACAACTTAATACCACTATTAATCAAATTTACACACCAACCACTAAAACTAGTGATGATGAAATTGAAGAATTATACCAACTTCTTCAGTCTGAAATTGTTCAAACATGCAGTCAAGATGTATTAATAATTATTGGTGATTGGAATGCAAAGGTTGGAAACAAAGAGGAAAGATCAGTAGTTGGAAAATATGGCCTTGGTGAGAGAAATTATGCTGGAGATTGCATGATAGAATTTTTCAAGATCAATGACTTCTTCATTGCAAATGCCTTTTTAAAACAAAATAAAAATGACAATTTCCAACACAGATAGACCTCACCAGATGGAATATACAGAAATCAAATTGACTACCTCCATGGAAATAGAAAGTAGAAAAACTCGATATCATCAGCCAAAAGGTGAGGGGCAGACTGTAGAACAGGCCATGGATTGCTCATATGCAAATTCAGGCTGAAGCTGAAGAAATTTAAAACAAGTCTATGAGAGCCAAAATATGACCTTAAATATATCCCACCTGGATTTAGAGATCATTTGAAGCACAAATTTGATGCATTAGACACTAAGGACAGAAGAGCAGAAGAGTTCTGGGATGACATTAAGAACATCATACAGGAAGAAAGCAAAAGATCATTGAAAAGACAAGAAAGAAGGAAAAGACCAAAATGGATGTCCGAAGAAATTACGACATTCAGCAAGAAACTTGCTATACAAGTGTAGAGTTGCTAAAGCAAATGGAAGAAATGAGGAGGTACAAGAGCTGAACAGAAAATTTCAAAGATCAGTTCAAGACAAAGTCAAATATTATAATGAAATGTGCAAAGACCTGGGGTTAGAAAACCAAAAGAGAAGAACACACTCAGCATTTCTCAAGCTGAGGGAACTGAAGAAAAAATTCAAACCTTAATTTGCAGTATTGAAGGATTCTATGGGCAAAATACTGAATGATGCAGACAACATCAAAAGAAGATGGAAGAAATACACAGAGTCACTATACCAAAAAGAAATGGTCCATGTTCAAACAATTTGAGAGGTAGCATATGATCACGAGCCAATGATCCTGAAGGAAGAATTCCAAGGTGTATTGAAGTCATTGGCAAAAAAACAAGGCACCGGGAATTTATGGACTACAAATTGAAATCTTTCAACCAACTGATGTGGCAATGGTGGTACTCACCCATCTATGCCAAGAAATTTGGAAGAAACTACCTGGCCAACTGACTGGAAGAGATCTATATTTGTTCCCATTCCAAAGAGAGATGAACCAAGGGAATGCTGAGATCTTTGGAGAATATTGATATATCCCATGCAAGTAAAATATTAATAAAGATAATGCAAGAATGACTGCAACCATCCATTGACCAAGAACTTCCAGAGGTTCAAGCAAGAGTCAGAAGAGGATGAGGAATGAGGGATATCATTGCTGACATCACATGAATCTTGACTGAAAGTAGAGCATACCAGAAAAGTGTTTACCGGTGCTTTATTGACTACACAAAGGCTTTCGATTGTGTGGATCATGATAAGCTATGGACAACATTGCAAAGTATGAGCATTCCAGAACACTTAATTGTGCTCATCAGGAACCTGTACATAGACCAGGAGGCAGTTGTTTGAACAGAACAAGGGAACACCAAATAATTTAAAAATAGAAAAGGTGTGCACCAGGGTTGTATTCTTTCACCATACTTATTTAACCTATATGCTCAGCACATAATTTGAGAAGCTGGGTTATATGAAGAAAAACATGGCATCAGGATTGGAGGAAGACTCATTAACAATCTGCGATATGCAGATGATACAACCTTGCTTGCTGAAAGCCAAGAGGACTTAAAATACTGATGAAGATCAAAGACCACAGCCTTCGCTATGGGTTCCACCTCAATGTAAAGAAAACAAAAATCATCATCACTGAACCCATTAGTCACATCCATATTAATGGAGAAAAGATTGAAGCTGTCATAGACTTCATTTTACTTGGATAAACCATTAACTCTCATGGAAGCAGCAGTCAGGAAATCAAACGACGTATTACATTAGGCAAATCTGCTACACAAGATCTCTTTACAGCAGGTTTTAAAGGTCAGAATGAAAGTAGAGGCAAAAAGAGATAATGAGGAAATAGGATCGTACTTGGACAAGTGTCATAAGCTAAATGCCACCGATGTGTGTTTAACCCAGCTCTGTATCATTTACTGTTCATTCAGACGAATTCATTACCTTTCTTAACTGCATTACCATCTTTAGTGGTGTCACTGTTCTTCCTTTTGCACAAATTAGAGATTTTAGAGTTATCATTAAGTACTTCCTATTTCTAAACCCATTACATCTGTTTAGCCACTGTTGTTATTGTTAGGTGTTGTTGAGTCGGTTCCAACTCATAGCGACCTTTTATGCACAACAGAATGCAACTCTGCCTGGTCCTGTGCCATCCTCATAATCTTTGTTACTCTTGAACCCATTGCTGTTGCCAATGCGCCAATCTATCTCATTGGGGTATTCCGCCTTTTTGCTGATCCTCAATGATGTCATTCGCTAGGGACTGCTCCCTCCTGATAATATGTCTGAAATATAACCAATGAAGTCTGGTCATCCTACCTTCTAAGGAGCATTTTGGTTGTACTTCTTCCAACACAGATTTGTTTGTTCTTTTAGCAGTCTCCTCCAACACCACAATTCAAATGCTACAATTCTTCTAAAATCTTCCTTATTCCCTGTCCAACTCTCTCATGCTTATGAGGCTATTGAAAGCACCATGGCCTGGGTCAGCCTCACCTTAGTCCTCAAACTGACATCTTTACTCTTGAACAGTTTAAAGAGGTCCTGTACAGCAGATTTACCTAATGCAATATGTTGTTTGATTTCTTGACTGCTGCATCCATGAGTGTTGATAGTGGAGCTAAGCAAAATGAAGTCTTGGACAACTGCAATCTTTCCTCCATTTATCATGATGTTATTTGCTGGTCCAGTGGTGAGGATTTTTATTTTCTTTACTTTGAGATGTAAGCCATAGTGAAGGCTGTGGTTTTTGATCTTCATCAGTAAGTACTTTAAGTCTTCTTCACATTCAGCAAGCAAGGTTGTATCATCTGTATATCACAGGTTGTTAATGAGTCTTCCTCCAATCTTGATGCCATATTTTTCTTCATATAGTCCAGTTTCTCTGATTATTTGCTCAGCATGCAGATCGAATAAGTATGGTGAAATAATATAACCATGGAGCACGCCTTTCCTGATTTTAAACCATTCACTGCACTCTTGTTCTTCTTGGTTTATGTGCAGGTTCCTCATGAGCACAATTAATTGTTCCTGGATACTCGATCTCCACAATGCTCTCCATAGCTTGTCCTGATTCACACAATTGAAAGCATTTGCTTAGTCAATAAAGCATAGGTAAAAATCTTACTATTGCTCTCAGCTTTTAGTCAAGATCCATCTGATTTCAGCAGTGTTATCCTTTGTTCCACATCCTCGTTGGAAACTGGCTTGAACCTGTGGCAGTTCCTTATCAGCATACTGTTGCAGCTGGTATTGAATTATCTTTAGTAAAATTTTACTTGCGTGTGCTATTAGTAATATTGTCCAATGATTTCAGCATTCTGCTGGGTCACCTCTCTTTGGAATGGGCACAAATATGGATCTCTTTTAATTAGCTGGCCAGGTAGCTATCTTCTGTTTTATTGGCATAGATGAGTGCTGCACTAGTTTGTTGAAAGATTTCAATTTGTATGCCATTAATTCCTACAGCCTCATTCATTGTGAATGCCTTCAGCACACCTTAGACTTCTTCCTTCAGTATTATTGACTATTCATCATATGCTACCACTTGAAATTGTTGAATATCAACCATTTCTTTTTGGTATAGTGCCTCTGTGTAGTCCTTCTATCTTCTTTTCATGTTTTCTGCATCATTCAATATTTTCCCATAGAATCTTTCAACATTGCAAGTTGAGGCTTGATTTTTTTTTTTTCTTTTCAGTTCCTTCATCTTGAGAAATGCTGAGTGTGTTTTTCCCTTTGCTTTTCTAACTCCAGGTCTTTGCACATTTCATTGTAATACTTGACTTTGTCTTCTTGAACTGCCTGTTGAAATGTTCTGTTCAGCTCTTTTAGTTCACATGGTGTATTCCTTTTCTCTGTGTAACCCTATCTCTGTGTCTTTTCTCTCTTTTAAGACACCATTGTTGATGTTGTTGTTAAGTGCCATTGAGTGGGTTCCAACCCATAGCGACCCTGTATAGGGTTTCCGAGGAGCAGCATTAGAAGGGATTAAACCATGCACTCTGGTTTGACCTAAATGTTAATATCTTCAAATAAAACTCCTAAACAAGGTCACATTCAGGCATAGAATTTAGGACTTCAATCTATCTGTTTTGGGGGACACAACTCATCCTATAACAAACCTCCCACAGTTTGGCCTCATTTTCATTATTGAACCTCATGTCTTGCCGAATAACTCCAGCTACGTGGAACACGTTATTTTCCCCCAAAGTCATATCTTGACCTTGGCTGAATTTTGTACTCACTGGAACCCCCCTATCTTCATTCCATTTTAACCTAGAATAATGCTCTTTAACCTTCAAGACTCAGCCCAAATAAGAAGCTGTTTTCTATGGTCTCTGCCAATACAGTTAAAGGCTCACTCTTCAGGACTTCTACAGTGCTGTGTTTTCATCTTTGTACTCACAAATTCAATACAGGTTAAGTGAGAGGAGTTCCTGGGTGGTGCAAATGTATAAACTCACTTGGCTGCTAAGTGAAAAGTTTGAGTCTACCCACAAGTTTCTTTGAAGAAAAAATTGGTGATATGTTCCCAAAAAATCAGTTATTGAAAACCCTATGAAGCACATTATGCACTGACACTCAAGGTGTCAGAGACAATAGTTTTATTGAGATTCTACCAGATATCCTCTGGGGCTCCTGAGGATCCAAGATAAATTAAATGGTTCCTGGCTTCAAATGAATCAGAATTTAGAGGGGGATTTACACATGTGACAGAAGACCATGAATTGTAGTAAAAGTGGTGGCCAGCTCTTTCTGGAACTTGTCTCATGAGGAGGGGTAGGGAGTAGTGAGATAAACATTTAAAATATACAGACAGAAGAATATGAGGAGTTTTCAAAATAGTGGAAAATGTAATGAAAATATAGTGGAATTTTTCTGGGAATTTTTGATGCCCCATCATAGATGAGGCTGGCAGATACTGGCTGGCAGACAGATCATAAGACACTTTCAAGAAGGTGACATATGGGCCTATTGGTATATTATCGATGATTAAGAATCTAACTCCAAAAAAGCACATTTTGAACTATTGTCTATTAAAACATTTCTTGATAATTGCTGTTTGTATGAACTGGCATTTATGGCATAGCACACCCAGAGGTGCTACCTGATGTTCCATAGATGGAAAGTATTAGTAGCAGATCCATTACTCTTTCTTTTTATCCACTAATTACAGGAGGATTTCAGTAAGAGACCCAACTTTAATGAGAGTCACAAGTTATTGTTACTAAGTTAAAATATTCCAGAAGTAAATTTCACCAGATACTTTCCCAACAGAAAGCAGAGTTATTTAACATTTATATGTACTCCCATTTCTAATTTAAGCACAAGATGTATAGAAAGTAACGGGTGAAATGATTGTATATTTTGAGAGCTCAATTACATGCCTTGTCTAGTAGGTTGTAAAAGAAATGCAGATGATTTTCTGAAAGGAATTTGTTATTCTGTTGAGCAGAAAATTTGCTCCAGATTAAAAGAAAAATCCATGTTCAATGCGATGCTAAATACGAGGGTAAGAGATCAGT
This sequence comes from Chrysochloris asiatica, assembly GCF_000296735.1. NCBI lineage: Eukaryota > Metazoa > Chordata > Mammalia > Afrosoricida > Chrysochloridae > Chrysochloris > Chrysochloris asiatica. The sequence goes on along the minus strand of NW_006408723.1, from coordinate 1,979,785 downwards.
GGGGGTTGTCCTTATCAGTAAAGGCCTTACATGGGAGGTGAGATTTTTTTTTTCTGGTTCTTGGACGATTAGTCAGATGCAGTAGGTGGAGGAGTGGGAGGATATTTCAGGCAGGAAATAAGCATTAGAAATACTTTGGAGGTTACAGTGAGCATAGCATGTGTAGAGAACCATAGACAAGTCGTTATGCTGCAGGATGACTACGATAAGAACAAAGTGGGATACTGATGTAAGTAGAAATGTGTCCTCAACATGGACAATAACCCTTCAGAATTGGAATGTAACCAATCTAATACCTTGCCCAGGGTTAGAATCCTTGGGCAGCATGCTCCTCTTTGCATTTCTCAGTGACTGAAACCTCTTATTTAATGGAATGACTGACCCATAATTAGCCATTGTTGTATTGGATTGAATTGGTTTTCTGTAAACTGCATCCATTTGCCCAACTGTTACCATCTTGAACCCCTTAGAACTGATCTCCTATCTTACAAAATGACAGTCCTTCATGTAGCTGAAAAATAATTTCCCTCAGCATTCTTTTCTCCAAGCTATTGAAGAGCAGATATGTCAGCTTGAGGACTAAGGTGCGCCTGACCCAAGCCATGGTATTTTCAATAACCTCATATGGATGCGAAAGCTGGGCAGTGAATAAGGAAGATCGTAGAAGAATTGATGCCTTTGAGTTGTGGTGTTGGAGGAGAATACTGAAAGTGCCATGGACTGCCAAAAGAACCAATAGATCTGTTTTGGAAGAAGTGCAACCAGAGTGCTCCTTGGAGGCCAAGATGGCTAGGCTTCATGTCTCATACTTTGGACACATTGTCCGGAGAGAACAGTCGCTGGAGAAGGATGTCATGCTGGGTAAGGTGAAGGGTCAGAGAAAAAGAGGAAGACCCCTAACGAGATGGATCAGCCAGGTGGCATCATTGATGGCGTCAAGTGTGGCGGCGGTAGTGAGGTTGGCCCAGGATCGGACATTGTTTCGTTCTGCTGTGCATGGGGTCGCTTTGAGTTGGTTCCGACTGGATGGCACCTGACAACAACAACAACAAGTGTTTCTTACTTCTTCAATAATCTCACTGCACCTTGGATGCTCTGCTCCTTTCACATTCTCATTTGTAAATTATAGTTAGGAGATCCTGAGCATAGGAGCTAAATTTGGTGGAATTACAATTTTGACCAGGGTTGGTATGTACTCTTTGTCATAGTACTAAATGCTTATCCTAGAAAAGATAAATGTTCTCTAATTACTAATCTCAGTGCTTGCTTCAAGAAATAGTAAAATAGTAGAAAGAAATCAATGAAATAAAAATCTTGTTTTTTTTATCAACAAAATTGATAAATGTCTAGCAAGACTGACAAAGATCAAAATAGAGATGACATGAGTCACCAATATCAGACATGAAATAAAGGACATATCATAGATCATGCAGCCATGAAAAGGATAATGAGGGATTTATATGAACAAATTTATACCCATAAATTTTACAACTTAAAAGAAGTGGACCAATGCCTTGAAAATCACAACTATCAAATTCAACCAACATGAAATAGACAACCTTAGTAGTCCTTGTTGTTGTTCTATGCTGTTGAGTCAGTTCCAACTCACAGCGACCTTGTATAGGGTTTCTGAGGAGCAGCTGGTGAGTTTGAACTACTGACCTTGAGGTCAAGTGCTTATCCTATGGTGATACACTAGGACTCCTTAACAGTCCTATAACCATTAAACAAATGAATGTGTAATTAAAAAGCTCATCCAAAAGAAATCACCAGCCCCAAATGGTTTCACTGGAGCATTTTATTAAACTTTCAAAGAATTAACACCATTTTTACACAATCTCTTCCATAACACCCTACCTCATTTTATAAATAAAGAAAACTACTTAGATGAACATAATCTTTTACGTGAATTTAGACAAAAAGTATCAGCAAAATATTAGCAAATCTAATCTAGCAATGTCTAAAAGAATTATATACCATGACTAAGCGGGCTTTGTCCTGGTATTCAAGGCTGGGTCAACATTTGAAAATTGGTGAATATACCTAGTCTTCACTCATTGACTATTTTGTTAACTGACATTTTGCATTTACAATAGTAAAAACTACTATTCTACTATTTTGTGTATTAATGACATATGTCTGGCAGTAATTAGTACATAGGTATGAGGTGGGTGTAACACTGACTTTGATGGTTAAGGTTATATGTCAACTTGGCTGGCCCATGATTCTTAGTCAGCTTTTGACCATTATGTAATGATGTAATTTGGCAGTTATGTAATGATGTAGTCATCTTCTATTTTGTGATCTGATGTGGTTATCCTCCATTTTCACATAAGGATGTAGTCTTTGGAGCCTAATCATGTTGATAAGTGAGGAATGCATGTTGAACCAACCATCTCAGTGCTAAACAAGAAAAATCACACAATATTTTCTATTGATTCAGAAAATAAGTTGACAAAATTTAATTGCCATTAACAGTAAAAACTATCAAGATCTTGTTCTTATCTTTGATTTTGGAGAGCTTAATTATTACATGTCTTGGTGATTGTCTTTTAGGGTCTATTCTTCCTGGGGTTTGTTGAGCTTCTTGAATGCTTATCTTTTCACTTTTCAGAATGTTAGGAAAATTTTCTTCCAGAAGCTCTTCAACTATCTCCTCTGTGGACTTGTGTGATTCTTCCTGTTCTGGAATGCCAATAATTCTTATGTTATTCCTCTTCATGTTATCAGACATGAATCTTAGGCCTTCCTCAGATTTTTTTTTTATCTTTTTTTGTGCTTGCTCTTCTAAGTAGTGTTGAGAGATTTATCTTCTAGCTCACTAGTTCTGGCTTCTCTCTCTTCAATTCTACCCCTTTGCCCTTTCAGTGTATTGTCCATTTCTGATATTCTATTATTAATTGTTTGGACCTCTTTCTGTAGGTTTTGAATTGTTTCCAATGCTATATTTATCTTATTGGTTTGTTCCTGTAGCACTTTCCCGACTTCTTCCTTATTTTTCTCAACTCCATTATGTAGTGTTTTGATATATTTTATAATTCTTTTTCTGATTTCCTTCTCAGGCATTTCCAAAGCCTGCCCATCTTCCAGTATGGAGTGTAGGTCTACTTCCAGCTCATTTGCCTCAGTCACTTTATCTCGTTTCTGGACATGTGCAGATATGGTCATCTGTTTCTGGTTTTTGGGCATCTTCAGGGGTTATCTGTGGCCTTAATACTTAGATGGGTGTGTATTTTGGTATTCTTTATGCTTTCTGAATGCCTCCAGGTAGATGTGATCAGGAAATGGGCTTCCTTTTTCACTCTTCTTCTTGAGAAATTTCAAGATGCCACTGTTGGTCGTTTTGATGTAACTTAGGAATTAGTTTTCAGCCTATGTCCTTTTTTGTCTGCTTGTCCTGCTCCACAATCCCCGTTCAGGCCTTTTTTGTAATTATAAACAGCTCCGGGCCAGCTGTGGCCATTTGGTTTTAAGTGGAAACTGTCTCTTTAAATTTCAAGGAGATCTGTGCGCATGCATAGTAGAACCCTCCAAGGATGGGGTTGGGGTGTCCACTTGATCAGGCACCCCTATAGTCAACCAGAATGGAGGTGCTCAGACAGCAAGGGACCAATGAACAGATACCAAAAGAAAAGAATGTCCACAGCTTTATCTCCGCGGTTCTGCCAGGCGTCCGTGGCTGCTGTGATCCTTCCCCGCTTGGTGTCATCCAAGATGGCAGCTCCTGGAGCAGCTGAGCATCCCAAAACTAGAAAGCAATGGATTTCTTGCTTCTGTCACAAATTCCCCCAGCTGTAAACATTCCAACCTTATAAATAATTCTTTATGTGTGAGTCAGAGTTCTGGGACCATCCCCTGAGCCTGCTTAGTTGGATATTCTGTGTTATTGCTGATGGAGATCCTTACTACACTTCCACCCAATCCGCCATCTTGTTTGTTCTCCCTGCCTATATTGTTTTGTATTTTTCCTGTTGGTCTTTCTTTCAAGAAGCATTTTTTGTTCTTCTAGCTGCTCCAGGCTGGTCTGCTTGTCCTTCAAGTGGAAATTTCCCTCCTCTAAAGATGCTGGATGCTGTTCAGGATTCCATCTATGGTCTTATGTAATGCAGAGGCTCCGTAGGAAGCCTCCTTCACTGGGCATATTGTAGCCCCATTTTATGTATTCCAATCAGTTATAGGCAGAAGATGGACTTACAAGCTTTCTGTGGTGATATTTCTGGCTATTCCTTTCTCTCCCTCTCAAATGTCTATTTTATAATGGTATGCCAGGCAAACCAAGATTCGTAAGACAGCCAAGCATCTTAACATTATTCTCCCCCTTTCCCCTATGCCAACCATGTCTCAATCCCTGTATCCCAGAGCCCTGTTGTTCCAAGGTTGCGCGTACATCATTATTTACCTCTCTCCTGCTTAACCCATGCAAACCTGCCTAATTGTTTTCCCATCTACTTTGTTCTTCCTTCCCCCGCCCCCTTTTTGTATATTGCCTCCCTCTGTAGCACCCAAACTATCCTGTGTCTATTCCCTATCCTGTGCTCCACTTTCCCCTCTCTCCCCTCACCCCTGTTCCATCTTCTTTTGATGCTTTCTGCATCATTCAATATTTTGCCCATAGAATCCTTCAGTATCACTGTCTCAGCTTGAATTTTTTCTTCATTTCTTTCAGCTTGATAAATACTGAGTGTCTTCTTCCATCTTGGTGTTTTAACTCTAGGTCTTTAAATATTTCATTATAACACTTTACTTTGTCTTCTGAAACAGCCCTTTGAAATGTTCTGTTCAGCTATTTTACTTTCTAAAGTTTTACATTTAGTTTAGTTTCTCTACACTGCAGAGCAAGCTTCAAAGTCTCTTCTGACATCTATTTTGGTCTTTTCTTTCTTTCCTGTCTTTTTACTGACCTTTTCTATCTTCCTTTAATATTTTTAATGTGACCCCACAATTCATCTGGTCTTTGGTCATTAGTGTCTAATCCATCCGATTTGTTTTTGTGATGGTCTCTAAATTCAGATGGGTTATATTCAAGGTAATAGTTAGATTTTTGTGGAGTTGTTTGAATTTTCTTCAGCTTCTTGAATTTGCATATGAACAAATTCCACAGTTGGGTCCTGGCCTTTATTTGGATGGTGATATTGAGCTTCTTCATTGTCTCCTCCCACAGATGTAGCCAGTTTGATTCTTGTGTATTCCAACTGGTGAGGTCGACATGTATAGGCACTGCTCATGTTGTTGAGAAAAGGTATTTGCAACGAACAAGTTGTTGGTTTTGCAAAACTCTATCTTGTGATCTCCAGCATAATTTCTGTCACCATCACCACATTTTCTAATGACTGATCCTTCCTCTTTGTTTCTAACTCTTGTATTTAAACACCAGTAATTATCAATGTATCTGGATGGCATGTTTGATCAATTTCAGACTGAAGAAGTTGGTTAAATTCTTGAATTTCATCAGCATGGCTTTAGTGGTTGGTGTGTACATTTGAATGATAATGGTATCAACTGGTCTTCATTGTAGACTTTATCCTCTCACAGAAAACAATGTACTTTAAGATAAAGTTTGAAATGCTCTTTTTGAGGACAAATGTGATGCCATTCTTCTTCAATTTGTTGTTCCCAGCAAACTTTATTATTGTTGAATTTAAAATGGCCAACACTAGTCCATTTTAACTCACTAACACTTAGAATATTGATCTTTATGTGTTACTTTTCATTTTTGATGACTTCCAATTTTTCTAGATTTCATACTTCATACTTTTCACGTTCTAATTATTAATGAATGTTTGTAGTGGTGCTTTCTCATTTTGAGTTGTGCCCCACCAACAAATGGCAATCCTAAAAGCTTTGCTCTAGTCACATAATTATGGTCACTTCTACTTTGAGGAGATTAACTCTTCCCCATGAGGTGCTGTGGGTTAATGCATCAGACTGCAAAGCCATTTGAACTGCAAGGTCAGCAGTTCAAGCTCACCACCTGCTTCTTGGAAACCCTATACAGGGTCGCTATGGGACAGAATCAACTCGACTTAGTAACAATGACATAACAAAAGTCATATTTCGGGAGTTCTGCTGTGGTGCTGTGGATTAATGTGCTGGACTGCAAGGTTGATTTGAACCGCAAGGTACGCAGTTCAAGTTCACCAGCGTGTCTCGGAAACCCTATACAGTGTTGATGTTACTATAAGGGTAGAGCCTGATGTGGACCTATTAGGTCTGGGCAACAGACATACATTTTGTAAGGTAGGACTTGTAAGGTATGACATTGGTGGGGTGGATGGAATGGGCCAGACTAAGGAAACAGAGCCCAAAGACCAGAACTCTGGCCCACGTTTCAGAGATAGTTGGTGGTTTCCTAGGGAGAGCAAAGCAGACTCTAGGCTTAAGTGTACAAAGCAGAACTCAAAGTCAGAAAATTCAGATATAGTCCAAGCTGTGGCACATAGCAGTGTGGAGAGTGTACATAGGAAGATGAATGGGCTAGTTCTATTTGGCAGATACAGGACTGGCAACTTAGCACAAGGCTTCTGTTTTAGTTCTGTTGCTGTCAAAATAAAAATACCACAATAGGTGGCTTTAAAGGACAGAAATTTATTTTCTCACATTCTAGAAGCCAGAAGTCCAAATCAAGGTATCAGCTCTAGAAGAGGTTCCTTTCTTGTTTCCTTCTGTAATCTTGGATGTTTTTGGCATTCTTTGGCTTGTAGAAGATGTGTTGGCTTTTTTCTCTAATTTGCATTTATTTTGTTGTTGTTGAGAATATACATATCAAAACATAAATCAGTCTTGTGGCCAGGGAGTCAATTAGTCACACATTCCATATCCTCCTCATACTTCTGAATGTCCTTTCTCTGTTATTCCAGGTGAATAGAGATCATTTGTTGTCTCTTATGTGTACTTTTTAAGGAGCTCTGGTAGCGTAGTGGTTACGAATTGGGCTGTGAACCGCAAGGTCAGCAGTTTGAAACTACCAGCTGTTCCACGGGAGAAAGATGAGGCTTTCTGCTCCTGTAAAGATTTACAGCCTTGGAAACCCTGTACAGGGTTGCTATGAGTCGGAACCGACTCCACGGCACATAACAACAACAATGTGTATTTTTGGAGTATTTTTCCCTTGCCTTTGAATAGCAGATGAAGTATATTGTATTACTGTGATTTTCACATGAAATGAAGCGCAATGGTTTGCTTTTAGTCAAACTCATCATACTTCCTCTCTCTGACTCAACTTCTTAACTGTAAATGAGTTGGATGACACATGCCATCAGATAACATTTACAAAGTCACTCTAGATCATTTGATGAAAACCTATATGACATGTGTATTAAAATAAATTTCTCTGGGTTTTGAAAGATTTAAAAAGAATTGTTGCATTACTAAGAAAATTAAGACATAGGATAAATCAAAGTGTTAATTTCTTATCTGTTTTTTTGTTCTGGCAATGGAAGAAAACTGCAGTGTGTTGTTATCTCTTTCAATACCCATGCTAATCATTTCCATAGACTGTCACATATCCTTGTGCCTGGATGCATTAGATGTACTGGAACCACATTTCTGGCTCAGAGAGAGGCAGGCTTCATCCTAACCACAGGTATCTTGGTTTTTTGGACTTATGGGAAATGTTGCTTAATTCCTACTCTTTGTCTTCTGCTGGGTTATGCCAACTGTCTGGTTGTTGTTGTTTGGTGCCATTGAGTTGGCTCCAACTCAGCGACGTTATGCACAGCAGAATGAAACTGGCTGGTCCTGTGCTAGTCACAATTGTTGTTATGTTTGAGCCCATTGCTGCTTCCACTGTGTCAGTCCATCTTATTGGGGGTTTTCCTCTCTTACACTGACCCTCCACTATACCAAGTATGATGCCCTTTTCAAGGGACTGGTCCCTCCTGATAACACGTTCAAAGCATGAGAGGTGAAGTCTGGCAATCCTGGCTTCTAAGGAGCATTTTAGTTGTACTTCTTCCAACACATTTGTTCTTTTGGCAGTCCATGGTACTTTTAATATTCTCCTACAGCACCATAACTCAAATGCATCAATTACTCTACAGTCTTCTTTATTCATGCTCCAATTTACACAAAAATCCTCACCACTGGATCAATAAATAACATCGAGATAAATGGAGAAAGGATTGAAATCGTCAAAGATTTCATTTTGCTCAGATCAACCATCAGCATTCATGGAAGCAGTAGTCAAGAAATCGAATGGCGTATTCCAGTAGGCAAATCTGCTGCACAAGACCTCTTTATGCATGTGAAAGTTGAATATTGTCCTTTTAGTATTCTCCTTCAACACTATAACTCAAATGTATCAATTCTGCTGTGGTCTTCTTTATTTATTGTCAAACATTTATATGAATTTATTAACAATACCATCCATGGCTTGGGTCCGGTGAATCTTAGTCCTCAAACTGACATCTTTGCTCTTGAACTCTTGAAAGAAACCTTGTGCAGCAGGTTTGCCCAATGCAACGTATCGTTTTATTTCTTGAGTGTTGATGGTTGATCCAAGCAAAACGAAGTCTCTGACAATTTCAATCCTTTATCTTGATGCTATTTATGGGTCCAGTCATGAGGATTTTCATTTCTATAGGTTTGTCATGGGAAATGAAGTGGAAAAAAATTTACTGTAAAGTATTTATCACAATGGCTGGCAAGTGGCAAATGGCTAGTGGACATTAGCTCTTTGAGCTCTCGGTGGCCCAGTTATTAAATTTAGATCTCACTTCTCCAAAGTTCCATGAGATAGGATCAACGTCTGTCTTTAGTGGATGGGTGATGACAATGAGCTTCCCAGCATCTGTTGCTCTATGAGCCAATGAATGGAAGTAGAGCTGTTATAGGATTTCAAACAACATTGGTCACAATATTGCCTTATCTCTGAGTAGTAGACTAGTTATAAATGATTTAAATTTTTTGATACTTGTCTGTATTTTCAAAATTTTCTACAGTGAGCATATGTTATTCACCAGAAAGATATGAGCATTAAAGATATATTTCTTCAGGATCATTGTCTTAAGGGCCATGAAGGTCAGTTGGCATAACATAGTCTATCAAGACAATGCTCTACTTCCTACTTTGGTGAGTAGAGATTTGTATCTTAAAAACTCAAAAATAGCCATCTAAGGTGTAACTATTGGTCTCTCCCTATCTGGAGGAAAGAAGAGTAATGAAAATCTAAGACACATGGAAACAGTTAGTCTAGTGGACTAATGTACCACACAACATCAGTCTCCATGATCCCGAGACCAGAAGAACTAGATGGTGTCTGACTACCACTACCAAGTGTTCTGAAAGGGATCACAATAGAAGATCCTGGATAGTGGGAGGGAAATGTGGAACAAAGCTCAAAATCATAAGAAAATACCAGCCTTTCTGGTTGCATAGAGAGTAGTGGAGTATCTGAGAGTATGGCGCAGTGGCTCCATACAAGCACTGGACTGCAAAACACAGGGTCTGTGGTTCGAGCCCATATGAGAAAAATGAGACTTTGTGCTCCTGTGAAGACTTAAAGCATTAGGAACCCTATACAGGGCTGCTACAAGTCAAAACCAACTCAAAGACACTTAAACAACACAAAATGGCTCTTGAGATTTGTAAACGAACTCATTACTTAATGTTAGCCAAATGATAGACAAGCCTATGAGGCAAACTGTAACACTGGGGAGATACAAGCCTTATAATAATCAACAGTTTGAGAACCAGAGGGCAGCATTTACCCAAGGACAAAGTTCAACAGGGTTAGGAAAGAAGGCAAACAGAAATAGGAAATAAAGTGAGGAAGTGGATAAGAGATGTTTCATTGTGGAAATTGAAGTCAGTGATGAAACAAAATGGAAAACAGATCTGCTCTGTAAACCTTCACCCAATTCCCAATAAAAAGAAAAAAAAGTAATTTCAAGGAATCCTTTTTAAAAAATTATTTTATTGTGGTAAAAATATATATAACAAAACATTTGCTGATTTAACAATTTGTATGTAGATTACACTGATTACAATGACATTGATTATGATCATCATGTTGTGCAACCACTATCCATTTCTAAATTTCTACCACCATTAACAGCAAATTAATATTTTCCAAAAGGAATATTTATTTTTTACTTTTAATCTGTCAATTTAATTATCAAAGAGATTTTACTGCTGGTATTTTTTGATGCTTTCTTTGTAATTTCATTCAAGCTATTTATCTAATATAGTATGATCTTTAAAATTTTAACAAATTGCTATTCCTTATTTAGGTATTTTGATGTATAACTTAAAATTGTTGTATGACACATTACAATAGCTTCATACAAATTGATTGAATCAAGTGTAGAATCTTTATATATAAATAGGATAGCTAGCCAGAATCTGTTTCTGATTCTCTTGATGTGAAAAACTCTGCAGGGTCTGTAGTTAACTGGAAGCCTGTGATTCATATTCAATAATCAGAAGTGAGGATATTTCTGAATGCCAGGACTTCAAAATCAACACACTTCTGTAAAGTAAAATAATTAATAAACTATTAGAACAAAGCTTAAATAGAATTTTATATGTTTTCGTTAAATACTAAGAAGAATTTACTTGATCTATGGCATATACAAGGAGCTCCCGTAGCGTAGTGGTTACGAATTGGGCTGCTAATCTCACTGTCAGCAGTTTGAAACTACCAGCTGTTCCTCTGGAGAAAGATGACGCTTTCTGCTCCTGTAAAGATTTACAGCCTCGGAAACCCTGTACAGGGTCACTATGAATCAGAACCGACTCCGTAGCACATAACAACAACAATGACAACAACATGGCATATACAGACACACACAAAAAATCAGTACTTGTAAATATTAGACTCTTACCGTGACTTTTGGACTCCTGGTGTGATACTGTAGGATAAGCACTGGACTGTGAACCACCTGGTTGGTGGTTCAAACCTACCACCTGCTCCTTGGAACCCTGTACAGGGTTGCTATGAGTTGGAACCAACTTGACAGCACTTAACAACAACAACCACTACTTTTGACCCATTTGTGTTTCGTTTTCTTTCCTTTTTTTTCAGTTTAGACTACAGAATTGGAGATCCAGGTGTATCCAGGCAATTTCCACTTTCTTATGTATCAGAATCAACTGAGAAGGCCCTTACAAAATGTCTCTTTTCTCCCTATACTTAAGTGACTATTGCCAATTTGATTGAGTTTAAGTGTATCAGTGACTAAGGTTCAAATTCAGTTATCGTGTCCTACTGATACATTAGAGATAGATGGTACTACTAAAAGAAGTTGTAGGAAGGTGGATGGCCCTGTTTGCATGTGAGCTAACTGTATATATTGCTGAAATCTCAAGTGAAAGATACTAGGGCAAGTGAAAAAGGGTTGCTATAAGGTTCCTAAGGAGCTCTGGTAGCGTAGTGGTTACGAATTGGGCTGCGAACCGCAAGGTCAGCAGTTCAAAACTACCAGCTGTTCTGTGGGAGAAAGATGAGGCTTTCTGCTCCCGTAAAGATTTACAGCCTTGGAAACCCTGTACAGGGTCGCTATGAGTCAGAACCGACTCCACGGCACATAACAACAACAACATTAACAGGAACTCAGTGTCTCTAAGCATGGCTTCCTTTTTTCATTTACTAAGTGGACGTGGAGTCAGTTCAGATTTATAGCAGCCCTGCATAGGATTTCCAAGGCTGTAAATCCTTATGGGAGCAGAAAGCCTCATCTTTCTCCAGAGGAACAGCTGGTATTTTCAAACTGCTGACCTTGAGGTTAGCAGCCGGACTCATGACCACTTGGTTATCAGAGCTCCTTCAATCCTCTCTGGTAACCGCTAATAAACTTTGGTCTCTATGGTGGTTGTGGTGGTGGTGTCCCATGGAGTTGTTTCCGGCTCCTAGCGACCCTGTACAGGGTTCTGAGGCTGTAAATCTTTATAGGAGCAGAACACCTTATCTTTCTCCTGCGTAACAGCTGGTAGTTTTGAACTGCCGACCTTGTGGTTAGTAGCCTAATTTGTACCAGTATGCTACTAGAGTGCCTTTGGTCTCTATACATTTGCCTATTCTAGATATTTCGTATAAGTGGAAACATACATATTATTACCCTTTTGAATCTGATAAATTTTACTCAATATATTGTGTTCAAGATTCATCCATGTTGTACTACATACCTGGATGTCCTGTATATCTAAGTAAGATCTCATTGTATGGGTGTAATACACTTTGTTTACCTAATCATCTGTGGATGGATACTTAGGTTATTTCCACCTTTTGGCTATTGTGAATAATGTTGCACTCTACACATTTCCATTTTTGTTCTTTGTTTAAAGTCACTTGGATATATAACTCCTATTGGAATTGTTCAATTCTATGGTAGGTCTATGTCTAACGTCTTGAGGAATCTGCTTTCCACGGTGGTTATACCATTTTGCATTTCTGTTATCAATGGAACTCTCTTAGAAATGATTATCTTTTATTCTTTTTTATTGAATATGATGTGCACTGGACTGCTAACCACAAGCTTAGCTGCTCAAAACCACCAGCCACTCTGGGAGAAAAAAGATGAGATTTTCTCTTCCTGTAAAGATTTATAGCCTCAGAAACCCTATGTAGGGTCACTATGAGTTGGAACTTACTCAATGGCACCTAACAATGAGGATGTGCATACCTTAAATGACTAATTCAATGAACACACATCACACACATGCCAGTACCACACAGACCAAGATCTAACAACATCTAATCAGCCTCCATGGTCAGTACCAATCCATTATTCTGACTTCTGCTATCATTGATTAGTTTATGTGGGTGATATTTAACATAAATACTAGCAATATTGATCAAATTGGTGTAATTAAGTATGACCCATACCTCTAGTGTGGATACAAAATCAAAACATCACAAACAAAGCACTGCCATTGAGTCAGTTTCAAGACTGTAAATCTTTATGGAAGCAGCAGACTCATATTTCTCTCACAAGTGACTGGTGGGTTTAACCATACTGACTTTGTGGTTAGTAGTCCAACTCCTAACCCACAGTACCACCAAGGCTCTTTTAATATAGATTTGTTGTTGTTAAGTGCCATGGAATTGATTCTGACTCATAGTGACCCTGCAGAGGGTTTCCAAGGAGCGGCTAGTGGGTTTGAACCACTAACCTTGTAGTTAGCAGCCCAATGCTTATTCTACCGTGCCACACCAGGACTCTTATGTATAGATAGTAACTTTTAAACAGTTTCAGGAGTCCTGGTGTGGTGCTGTGGGTTAATGTGCTAGACTGGAAGGTTGGTTTGAACAGGTTAGTAGTTCAAGCTTACCAGCCACTCCTTGGAAACCCTATACAAGATTGCTATGAGTCAGAACCGCATTTAACAGCAAAAATAACAACAGACAATTTCAAGGCTATTACTTATAGGAAACATAATAAACAAACCCACTACTCAGTTATTGACAAGGGTAGGTTCCAAAGACCAGGTCATTATGGGAAAATTGGGATTGTGCAAAAATAGACGATGACTACATCATTACAAAATTTCTGAACTGTTATCATTACATAACTGCCAAACTACTGAGAATCATGGCCCAGCCAACTTGATACATAGTCTTGATCATCACAGCCAGTGTTACTCTTACCTCACATCTTGGTATTTGTTACTGCCATACATATATTGTTAATGGGAAAAATAGCAGGATAGTGAATTTTTGTTTATTTTTTATTTTTATTTTTTACTATTGCTATAAATGTGAAATATTGTGTAACAAGACAGTCAATAAGCAATGAGTTAGGTGTATATAGCTTTGATTATACAATAAAAAATCCTAAACCAAACCCAGCCCATTGTTTTTGAGGTGATTTTGACTCATGGTAAGCCCATTAGTGTCTAAGGCATCAAATCTGTTTTTGAGATGGTCTATGAATTCAGGTGGGATATATTCATGGTCATATTTTGGCTCTCGTGGAGCTTTTTAATTTTTCTTCAGCATTAGCAAAAGAAAATTGATGGTCTGTACCACAGTGGGCTCCTGGCCTTGCTTTGGCTGATGACAATGATCTCTCTCACTGTGTCTTCTCACAGATGTTGTTAATTTGATTCTTGTGTATTCCATCTGGTGAGGTCCATGTATATAGTCACTATTTTTTTTTTTTCCTTAAACTTTTTATTGTGAATTGAGTGAAGGTTTACAGAGCAGATTGTCAGTTTTATGCCCAGCAAATCGTATACTTTGTTTTATGGCAATGGTAGCAATCCCCTCCACACACCATCAGTAAATAGTATTTTCCTCTATTCACTTTAACTCTTGCATTCCTCCCTGTATATCCTGCTTTCTATCTTTTTCCTCTGCCTACCTCTCTCCTGTTGTAAAGAGTCAGTTCCAACCCAAAGCGAGGAGCAGCTGTTGAGTTTGAACCACTGACCTTGCAGTTTAAACGGCTTTGCAGTTTGGCGCATTAACCCACAGCGCCACACCAGGACTCCTGTAAATAGGATGTTGTTGTTGTTAGGTGCCATAGAGTGGCTACCAAATCATAGCGACCTTATGCACAGCAGAACGAAACACTGCCCGATCCTGGGCCAACCTCACTACTGTTGCCATGCTTGGATCCATCGATGCTGCCACTTGGCCAATCCATCTTGTTGGGGGTCTTCCTCTTTTTCTCTGACCTTACCAAACATGATATCCTTCTCCAGTGACTGGTCCCGCCTGACAATATGAGGGGAAATTTCCCCTTCCTATCCTATTTAATGTTTCTTTTATAAAGGAAAAAAAAATTAACTTCTTTACAACTGTGGTTTCATACAATGTTTGTCTTTTGTGATTGACAGATTTGACTCGGCATAATGTTCTCCAGGTTCATCCATGTTGTAAGGTGTTTTCAGATTCATAATTATTCTTCAATGCTGAATAGTCTTCTATTATGTGTATATACTAAAGTTTGTTTAACCATTCTTCTGTTTTTTGTTTGTTTGTTTGTTTGTTTTCTTTTTTTTAAGTTTTTATTGTGAATTGAGTTACAGTTTACATGAAAGAACATTGGTTTTACACTCATCCTATCGTATTTCATTTCATTGCAATGGTTACAATCTCCTCTGGTCATCATTAATCAATAATATTTCCTTCCATTCCCTGTTGTGATTTTTATTTTTTGGGAGTGTGTGTACACAAAAACACTCAGGAATATATATATATAATCATTTAAACAATCAAGCATGCCTCCTGGCCACCAGCACATAGCCTTTCTCTTTCTATGAGTCTATAGAGTCCTCAGCTGCTCTCTCTCCTTGCCCTCATCTCTGCCTCTATCTCTGGTGTCATTGCTTCTCTGGATAGGGTCCCACATTACGCTTATGCTCTTCTCCCTTGATGGTCCTAGGGTCCTCTGTGCCTGGAATGTAAGATTAACTACTCCACCTTTATGTTACAAAACTTCTACCTTTATAGTTGTGTATAGTCATCTTTTGTGCTATTTAAAAAAGTTATTTGCAATGAATAAGTTATTGGTCCTGTAGAACTGTATTATGTATTCTTCAATATCATTTCTACCATGTTTTCCAACTACTGAACCTTCCTTTTTGCTTCCAACCTTTGTTTTTCAACCACCAGTAGTTATGAATGCATCTTGATTGCTTGTTTGTTCAATTTCATACTGAATAATCAATTTCATCTTTACTGCCTTTTGTGTTTTGGACATAAATTTGAATAATAATGATGTTAACTGGTCTTCTTTGTAGGCCTATGGATATTATCCTCTCACAAAGAGTTGTATTTCATGACTGATCTTGATATATTCTTTTTGATGATGAATGTGATGTAATTCCTCTTCAACTTGTCATTCCTGGAAGAATGAATCATATGATTGGTGGTGGTTATATGCCGTGGAGTCTATTCCAGCTCATAGTGACCCTGTATAGGGTTTCCAAAACTGTAAATCTTTATGGGAGCAGAAGGCCTCATCTTTCTCCCGTGGAACACCTGATAGTTTCAAATTGTTGGCCTTGAGGTTAGGAGCCCGACTCCTAACCAATATGCTATCAGAACTCCTTAATCATATGACTGTCAGATTCAAAATGGTCAATACAGGTCTATTTCAGCTCACTAATGCTTAGGATATCAATTTTTGTGCATTCCATTTCATTTTTGACAACTTCCAATTTATCTAGATTTATATTTCATACATACCATGTTCCAATTACTAAGGAATATTTGCAGCTGTTTCTCCTCATTTTGAGTTGTGCCCCATCAGCAAATGAAGCTCCCGAAAGCTTTACTCTACTTACATCATCATGGTCAATTATACTTTGAGGAGGATGCTCTTCTCTTTTTGTATTTTAATGCCTTTAGTCCTGAGGGGGGCCTCATCTTCTGGCCCTTTTTCTGGCAATATTCTCCTCCTATTCAGTGTTTTCATATTCTGGTAATGTATCTGACAGTATTCCACTGTTACTCATAGGGTTTTCACTGGCTAAACATTTATTTTTTCTTTCTTTTTTTTTTTTAATTTAAAGTTTTTATTGTGGATTGAGTGAAA
>NW_006408723.1:1959221-1961959 GCF_000296735.1 Chrysochloris asiatica | reverse complement strand
GTAATCTACCTGACCTTCCTACCACCTGGATCTCTTGTGTTTACCTTTTTTCACATTGTAATTGTTTTAATCATAGACTGACCTCCCAGATCCTCTGTTCTTATAATTTTATTCTGTTCTTGACTCTTTTGCGGGAGTCCAGCTCTCTCAGGGTCGCAGGACACGAGAGGAGATGCAGAGTCGGCGAAAATGAAAGCAATCGAGAAGCCTCCACTTAGTTGGCTGATGGGGCTCTCTTTCTCTCTCTGTCCCCGGCTCAGCAAGTCTTTATTTTTATACTTAAAATTACACAGTACATAATGATTTGATACTTTGATTTTTTCTTTGAATTATTACACAGTTTTAATCACAACATTCCTTTTACCCTGTGATTATACAACCTTAACAAAAGTATTTCTGTGATATCCAAACTGACCTTTCCATATCCCGTTCATTTTTCAACCATTGAACATTTTCCTTTTGACATAATCTCCTCTCCTACATAAGTGATAAATTGTTTCTTCTTATTCTCACTAAAAGATCAAGTTAAACCTTACACAAATCATTTCCACTTATCAGACCCCTAATTACATCTTCTTAGTAATATGTTTCTATTAATCATCATTGCTTACACTACTTTATTGTTTCTACTAGGTGATTTTCAATCTTCTATCCTACATACTACACTACTATTTTCATAGTAAAATTATTACTAACATCTACTAATTTATTTTGTTTTTCTAAAGTATTCACTAAATTACTTAACCACAGTGTTCCTATGTTTCTTTCTTTTGAAGCTGTGAGGCATAAGGCCCAACCTGGCTAATTGCTGCAGAGAATGTAGATTATTAAGTTTAGACCATTTTTCACTTATGTTCACTATTCTCTGCCTGTTTACGTAGGTGCCTGTATGTAATAGTGGGGGTTTGTGGATTCCGGCTAGTAATTGATTGTGGCGAGGTCTATAGGGGTCGGTAAGCTTCACTTTAGTTTGTTATCTGCTTTTGTGATCTCATAAATGCAGTTGCTTTGTACTTAAGTTTTCTGTGAACGGGAGTGGCTCATACAATTCCCTTTGAATTCAATCCACCAAAGCTGAAACAATTGTTGCTAGCCCGTTTTTTTCCCTAAGGTTTGCAGAGCTCATAGCAAAAGCTGTGAATATGGCAATATTATATATTTTTACAAGTGAATTCAGAGTTATCCTAGAGAGAAGATAGAAGCCAGCTTCTGAGAATTATCTGCTTTGCATGATATTTCTCTTTCTGCTGGGACTGTGTCAAACAGCAGAAGCCAAGCTGCTCTCCGCATGCTTTCATTTGTCGACTGAGTTCAGGTTGATGCTGCCATGTATGTCATGCTGTAGTTGTTATGTGTTCTTGTTGGTTCTCAGTCCACAGAACTTCCTTTAGGATGTTTTTCATAGCAGCGTTGGTTTTGGCAAAAATCCCTGAGCTTCTGCTTATCCTGGAATTGTTGCAGACCGTGTAAAGCTGGTCAGAAGTTCGAAGCCCACTGGGCCCGAGTGTTGCAGACAATGCAGGCCACAGGCTCTGAGGAACAGATTCTGGCCACCGAGCAGTCATAGCAAATTGTTTTTCATCTTAGTGTTCAGTTATGTTTTTTATTTAATTCCAAACATGAGCCCTTAATATCCACAGATAAATGTAATATTTTCCTAAAGCTGAGACTGTAAAGGTTTTGAGGTTAAACCTTTCTCCAAAGGATTAACTAAAAATAGTTTAGCTACTTCCCAGTTCCTTGTTCTATAGACAAAAGGACATCCTCCCTAAACCTGTCCCAGGTGCAGGCTATTCAGCCAAAGTTCCTGAAAACCTGGCTCAGGAGGCCAAAACAGTGGGACTCCTCCCAAGCCTTTTGTCCTTCCCTTTCACCTTCTCCCAACTGAGCTCAGGGGCTATAGATATGTTAATTGAACCCGAGAAACCAAGTTGCGGGCCTGGGATTCGAACTAGCGAAGTACGATGTAAAGTTGCCTGAATGTCTGAAGAATTACATATGCTAGCTGTACCATGTATTGGTCCCTCCTAGCTTGGTGTGAAGCTCCTCCCCTAAATAAAACGGAGATGCAGGCCGGTCCAGGTGTGCATTACAGGCAGGCGGTGTAAGTGTGCATTATGGCTTGCAGGCCATGCATTACAGGCAGGCGGCGAAAGTGTGCAGTACAGATTGGATAACATGCTGTGCAGCTGACTAGGCATGTGTTACTGACCAGCTAGTAAGGGGTGTGTACTGCCCGCTTAGCTAAGATGTATACCATGCAGGATCTTACCGCCCTCCTGGCTAATATGTTCACCATGCCTGACCTGCCGGATGCCAGTAATGCACCCACCCTGGTTTTGGGGTGTCTCTTTGTCTCCCTCTTTTTGTCTTTCTGTGTATTCTTTTGCTCTCCCTTTCGCTGCCAGATATCTCCTCCCCATGAACCAAACACTCGTGAACAACACAACTGTGTTGAGGCCAGTCCCCGACATGGAATGTTTTGATTACACCATCGTATTTGATAGACAGCTTTGCTGGATAGAGGATTCTTGGGTGGCAGTTTTTTTCTTTCAGAGTTTTATATATGGCTTCCCATTGCCTTCTTGCCTGCATGGTTTCTGTTGAGAAATCTGATCTGATTTGCTTGCCTTTGTATGTTATATTTCTCTTTTCCCTAGCTGCTTTGAAGATGCTGTCTTTATCTTTGATTTTGGAGAGCTTGATTATCATATGTCTTGGTGATTGTCTTTTAGGGT
>NW_006408723.1:1954759-1958452 GCF_000296735.1 Chrysochloris asiatica | reverse complement strand
TCACTCTTCTTCCTGAGAAGTTTCAAGATACCACTGTTGGTCATCTTGACATA
Organism: Chrysochloris asiatica; assembly: GCF_000296735.1. Taxonomy (NCBI): domain Eukaryota; kingdom Metazoa; phylum Chordata; class Mammalia; order Afrosoricida; family Chrysochloridae; genus Chrysochloris; species Chrysochloris asiatica. The sequence goes on along the minus strand of NW_006408723.1, from coordinate 1,958,399 downwards.
ACTTAGGATTTAATTTTCAACCTATTTCCTTTTTTGTCTGCTTGTCCTGCTCCACATCCCCGTTAAGGCCTTTTTTCTAGTTGTAAACAGTTCAGGGCCGGCTGTGGCCATTTGGTTTTAATTGGAAACTGTCTCTTTATATTTTGAGGCCATCTGTGCACATGTGTAGTAGAACCCTCCAAGGGTGGGACTGGGGTATCCACTTGCTCAGGCACCTCTATAGTCACCAGAATGGAGGTGTGCAGATAGCAAGTGACCAATGAACAGATACCAAAAGAAAAGAATGTCCACACCTTTATCTCAGTGGTTCTGCCAGGTGTCTGTGGCCGCTCCGATCCTTCCCCCCAACGTGGTCTCACCCAAGATGGCGGCTCTTGGAGCAGCTGAGCATCCCGGACTAGAAAGCAATAGATTTCTTGCTTCTGCCACAAATTCCCCCAGCTGTGAACCTTCCAACCTTCTAAACATTCCTTTATATGTGGTTCAGAGTTCTGGGACCAGCCTCTGAGCCTGCTTGGTTGGGTGTTCTGTGTTGTTGTTGGCAGAGCTCCTTTACTGCACTTCTACCCGATCCACCATCTTGTTTGTTATCCTGGCTAAACATTTAGAAGTAGTCTGCCTTTCCTTTATGGTAGTCTGGCTTAGTCTGGAAGCTCAGATGAAACCTGTACATCATGGATGACCCTGCTGACTTTTAAAATATTTGAGGTATAGCTTCTAGCCTCATAGTAACACACAAGCCACCACATTTAGACAAACTCACAAATGAGTGGGAGTTCTTTGGCCACCCCCCAAATTTATGTCCTTACCACATGAAATTAATTTCATTCCATTCTGTTATCCCCAAACTCTTCAAAGTTCAAATTCCAACTTTGGTTAAAATTTATCGTCATCTGTGAATCTAGAATACATGTTGTCTGCTTCTGAATAGAATGGTGAAACAGGCACAACGTAGACATTTCCATTACAAATGGGAGCAATTGAAGGGAAAGAAGAGATAAAAGGCACTAAGCTAGCCCTGGTGTGGCGCTGCGGGTTAGTGTACCAGACTGAAAAGTCGTTTGAACTGCAAGGTAGGTGGTTCAAGTTTACGAGCTGTTCCTCAGAAACCCTATACAGGGTCACTGTGGGTTGGAACCGACTTGACAACACTTCACAACAACAAAAACAAGGTAGTCATGGTGTGGCGCTGAGGGTTAATGAGCTGGACAGCTAGGTCGGTTTGAACCTCAAGGTTGGCGGTTCAAGCTCATCAACTGCTCCTTGGAAACCCTGTGCCAGGGTCGCTATGAGTCAGAAATGACTTGATGGGACTAAACAACACTTAAAAACAACCTAGTTAAAAATTCAACAGAAAATTAGCATTAGCTGCCAACACTTGATTGATAATCAAGTCAATATTGACAACAAATATTCCTCTGTTCGCTTTGTTGTTGGCTTTGCTTTCCTGACTCTGGTTGTTGGCCAGGAATTCTGGATTCTGTGTAGAGTCCCTCAACCCTGGAATGGCAACTCTGCTCCCTTGGTTTTGGACATTGACATTCTCAAATACCATCTGAGTGGTGATCTCACACCCTTGGCCCTGGCAGACCCTGTTTTCCTGCTCCTTCTTGCTGGCCCTCTGTCTCAGCTTTGGTCAATGGCCCAATCCTAATGGCAGCCCCACATTCCGGAATTGAGTTAATGAAGAAGATGCTACTCTTTGAAACTTAGGAAATCGTGGCTCCACTCTTAGAAGTGAGGTCATGGTCCTGTTCTCTCTTTTGACATTGAGGCAATTCTGCTTCCTGTGCTCCTTGTCTCTTCATTTTCGACTTTCTGGTTCCTTGATCTCTAGAAGCTGTCAGCTGGTCTCTACTATGTTCAAGTAAGTGTTACAAAGTTCTTTAGCTCTACCAATAAATGTTCATTATGCACCACATTTCACCAGTAAGCCTTGGCCTGAAGGTGTTCAGTTCTTTTGCTTTGTAGTTCAGAGAGCCTTTCCCCACCAACAAATGCTCAGAGGTACCCCACTCTACCATTTTGTGTACTGCCTGAAGTCACTCAGCTCTCTGTCTTTGTGGATTGGCTGCCATATATCTTGTATCATTCTTCTGGTTTTGCAGCTGCCATTTTTATGCTGTTGTTTCTGTGCTGTTTCGTGTTTCAGCTCTCCTAACTGCCTTCTGAGCCCTCATTGGAATTGTTTTTGATGTTCATAATTCCACCAACAATATCTTCAAGGCAATCTATTTTTGTTATTTTTATGTGTTGTCAAGTCAGTTCCGACCCAAAGTAACCCTATGTACAACAGAACACCCCATCTTGTGCCATCCTCACAATTGCTGCTATACTTAAACCAATTGTTGCTGCCATTTTGCCAGGCCATCTCATAGGTGGTCTTCCTCTTTTTCTTTGCCTCTCCACTTTACCAAGCATGATGTCCTTCTCCAGGGGCTGTTATAATGTCCAAAATATGAGATACTAAGTCTGGCCATCTTAGCTTGTAAGGAGAATTCTGGTCACACTTATTCCAAGGCAATCTAGGCTCTTATTATTAGGCACCTTTGTTACCTTCCATCTTCTACTCATTCCAATTCCCAAACTGTTTCCACATTTGTATCTGTTACAGCAACATCCCACTTTTCTGGTACCAAATTCTAAGTTAACTTGTGCTGCTATCAAAGAAACCCTAAGTGGATGGTTTTAACAAATAGAAATTTATTCTCTCACAATGTAGGAAGCTGGTACAAATTCAGAGTGCTGACACTAGTGGCAGAATCTCCCTTTCTGACAGCTTCGACGAAAAGCCATTGTCTCCTTGTAACATTCCTTGGAGATCTCCATGTGTCTTTGCATCAATCTTGCCCTGGATCTGGGAGTATCACAGTGAAGAGACCCCAGATCCAACGGATGCACTCCACTCTCAGCTCTTCTTCCTTGGTAGCAGATACCTTTGATCTCTGCTCAGTTGCCTTTTGTTTGATCTCTTGCAAATAGAAAGTGATGCAGGAAACCCCCCTTATACTGGATAAGGGTATTCCATCCTTAATCTTACTGGTTTATCACATCAGATCACATCATGGGGGGTTATCACATACCTGGCACATTATATTATTACATAACTGCAAAACCACTGAGAATCATGGCCCAATCAAGCGGATACATATTTTGCAAGGACATTATTCAGTTCAGGACAATATTAAAAAAAAAAAAAAAAAAAGAACTCATAATTTCCAATTTTAAAACAGTGTTATGTTGTTGTTGTCAGGTGTCATTGAATCAGAACCGACTCATAGCGACCCCAAGCACAGCAGAATGAAACAATGTCCGATTCTGGGCCAACCTCACTACCGCTGCCACACTTGACGCCATCAATGATACCACTTGGCCGATCCATCTCGTTGGGGGTCTTCCTCTTTTTCTCGGACCGTCCATCTTACCCAGCATGACATCCTTCTCTGGCGACTGTTCCCTCCTGACAATATGTCTAAAGTATGAGAGATGAAGCTTAGCCATCCTGGCTTCCAAGGAGCACTCTGGCTGCACTTCTTCCAAAACAGATCTGTTGGTTTTTTTGGCAGCCTATGGCACTTTTAGTATTCTCCTTCAACACCACAACTCAAAGGCATCAATTCTTCTATGATCTTCCTTATTC
>NW_006408723.1:1950714-1952999 GCF_000296735.1 Chrysochloris asiatica | reverse complement strand
GACAATCTCTTTGATAATCTCAAGCGAGTAAAGTTTTGCTCAAGGTAATACAGAAACGGCTACAATCAAAACAGTGTTATACTAGTACAAAAATAGGAATACATATCAAAGGAATCGAATTCAGATTCCAGAAATAAACTCATACATGTATGATCAACTGACTTTCACAAATTTGCCAAGACCATTCAATGGGGAAAGAAGAAGCTCAACAAATGGTGCTGGTACAAGCATGCATTCACAGGCAGAAGAATGAAGTTAGATTTTCACATTACATTATATACAACAATTACCTCAAAATTGATCAACATACTAAGTGTAAGAGCTAGAAATATACAACCCTTAAAAGATAACATAACTTCAAGTCTTTATGATCTTAACTTAGAAAATTATGGCACAGATATGCCACCAAAGTATACACAGCAACTAAAAGTAGACAAATTTGACTTCATAAACATGGAAAACTTTGGGCTTCAAAGGATAATATCAAGAAGGCAAAAAGATGACACACAGAGTGTTAGAAATATCTGAAAATCATATATCTGATAGTGTAGAGATATTAGCATCTAGAATATGTAAACATTCTATAAACTCAGCAGTAAAAAAGACAAATAAGCCAATTAAAAAACGGAAAAAGGTTTTGAATAGGCATTTCTCCAAAGAAGACCCTCCACATCATTAGTCATGGTTGTAGTTAGGTCCCACTGAATTTGTTTCAACTCAGAACCAATGCACAACACAATGAAACACTGTCTGGTCCTGCCCACTCCTCACAATTATTGTTATGTTTGAACCCATTGTTACTGTCACTGTGTCAATCCATCTTGTTAGGCGTTTTCCTATTTTTTGCTGACCCTCTGCTTGTCCAAGCATGATGTCCTTCTCCAGGGATTGATCCCTCCTTCCAAGTCCAAAACATGATAGATGAAGTCTGGCCATCCTCAGTTCTAAGGAGAATTCTGGGTGTGCTTTTTATAAGATAGATTTGTTTTTTGGCAGTCTATGGTACTTACAGTATTCTCCAACAACATAATCAAGTACATAAATTCTTTTCTGACCTTCCTTATTCATTGTCCAACTTTCACATACATGTGAGGCAATTGAAAATACCATGGCTTGGGACAGCTCTTTGTTCTTTAGCACTTTAAAGAGCTCTTGTGCAGCATATCTTCCTAATGCAGAACATTGTTTGATTTCTTTACTGCTGCTTCCATGAGCATTCATTGGATTATGGATCCAAGCAAAATGAAATCTCTGACCTTTGACAACTTCACTCTTTTCTCCATTTGTAATGACATTATTTATTGGTCCAGCTATGAGGATTTTTTTTTTTTTAACATTGTGGGGCAATTCATACTGAAAGTTGTAGTTTTTGATCTTCATCAGTAAGTATTTCAAGTCCTCTTTGTTTCAAGCAAGCAGGATTGTGTCATCTGCACATCATAGGATATCTGCATATCCTCCAAGCCTGATGCCATATTATTCTTCAAATCATCCATCTTCTGTATTATTTGTTCAGCATACAAATTGAATAAGTATGATGAAAGGATGCAACCTTTACATACACCTCTCCTGATTTTTGATCATCCTGTATTCCTTTGTTCTGTTCCATTGATTGCCTCTTAGTCTATATACAGTTTTCTCATGAGCACAGTTAAGTGTTCTGGAATACTCATTCTTTACAATGTTATCTATAGTTTGTTTTGATTCACATAGTCAAATGCCTTCTTTGCATAGTTAGTAAAGCACACGTAAATTTTTTTCTGGTATTTTCTGCTTTCAGCCAAGATCCATCTGACAGCAGTAATGATATCTCTAGTCCCTCGTCCTCTTCTGGTTCTGGCTTGAATTTCTGGCAGCTTGCTGTTAGTATACTGCTACAACTGTTTGTTGAATTATCTGCAGCAAAACTTTGCTTGTATATGATACTAATGATATTGTTCATTGGTTTCTGCATTCCATTGGATTACAATTCTTTAGAATGGGCACAAATCTCTTCCATTTCGTTTGTCTTCCAACTTGCTTGGCATAGTGCTGCATCAGCTTGTTGAAACATTTCAATTTGTGGCATCAGGATTGGAGGAAGACTAACAACCTGCGATATGCAGATGATACAACCTTGCTTGCTGAAAGTGAAGAGGACTAAAAATATTTACTGATGAACATAAAGAGCACAGCCTTTGGTATGGATTATATCTCAATGTAAAGAAAACAAAAATCCTCACCACTGGACCAATAAACAACATTCTTTCAACGGAGAAAAGATTGAAGTTGTCAAGGACTTCATT
>NW_006408723.1:1949487-1950614 GCF_000296735.1 Chrysochloris asiatica | reverse complement strand
CACTCATGGAAGCAGCAGTCAAGAAATCAAATGACATATTGCATTAGGCAAATCTGCTGCACAAGACCTTTTTAAAGTGTTGAAGAGCAAAGATGGCAGTCTGAGGAATAAGGTGCACCTGATCCAAGCCATGGGTTTCCGAGGCTGTTAATCTTCACGGGAGCATCGTTCTCCTGCAGAGTGGCTGGTAGTTTCAAACTGCTGACCTTGCGGTTCACAGCCCGATTCATAACCACTACGCTACCAGAGCTCCTGCATAGTGGTTACAAATTCGGCTGCTCAAGGTCAACAATTCAAAACCACCAGTTGTTCCATGGGGGAAAGATGAAGCTTTCTGCTCCCGTAAAGGTTTATGCCAGAGTTCACTCTTTGTGTTATATAGTCTTATGAGTTTGACAAATACATAATATCACATACCTACCATTAAAGTATCATAGAGAATAGTTTGTCTTAAAATGCTCTATGTGCCACCTATTAATTTCTCTCATTTCCTCTAAACCCCTGGCAATCTCCAGTATTTTTACTGTTTCTACAGTTTTGCCATTTTCAGAATGTCATAAAGTTGGAATGATACAGATATAGCTTTTTCTGACTGAATTCATTCACTCTGAATTTTTTTCAATTTAATTTGAAAATAATTACAGACTCACCATAAGTTTCAAACATAATGCACTTTTTACTCCTCCCTCTTCCTTTGCTAAGACAGCCTAGATATTTTTCATCTGATTACTCTTTCACTGCAGCACTCAAACTCTCTGAAAGACCAATTTAACAGTTGTCATTTAAGTGCCACTGAGTTGATTCTGACTCTTAGCAACCCTGTTTAGGGTTTTCAAGGAGAACCTCTGACCTTACTGTTAGCAATTCATGCTTAATACTATAGTTACAGATGCATTTATTTTTTAATTAAAATTTTTTTGTGATATATATGTTGTTGTTGTTGTTGTTGTTATGTGCCATGGAGTTGGTTCCAACTCATACCGACCCTGTACAGGGTTTCCAAGGCTGTAAATATTTATGGGAGCAGAAGGCCTCATCTTTCTTCCATGGAACAGCTGGTAGTTTTGAACTACTGATTGTGAGATTAGCAGCCCGATTCGTAACCACTATGCTACTATATATATACT
>NW_006408723.1:1917524-1947217 GCF_000296735.1 Chrysochloris asiatica | reverse complement strand
GATGTTTATGCGTTCCATTTCATTTTTGACCACTTCCAATTTTCCCAAATTCATACTTCGTACATTCCATGTTCCAATTTTCAATGGATGTTTACAGCTGCTTCTCTTCATTTTAAGTTGTTGCCCATCAGCAAACGCAGGTTCTGTGAGCTTTTCTCCCCTGAGCTTAACTGTATTCATGTCATTATGGTTAACCCTACTTTGAGGAGGCATTTTTTTCCACAGTCACTTTCTGAGTGCCCTCCCACCTTCCAGTCCTATATCTGACGATGTTTCTCTGCTATTCATAGAGTTTTCAGTGACTAGCGATTCGTAAGTAGTTTGTCACTCTTTCTTCCTAGTCTGTCTTTGTTTTGTAGCTCATCTGAAACCTGTCCACCATGGGTGACCCTGATGGTTATTTAAAACACCGGTGACATAGCCCTCAGAATCACAGCAACTCAAACCACCACAGCAAGACAGACAGACGAGTGGTGGCTGAATATATATATATATACACATACACACACACACACACCAAATCAATGTTTACTTCTTCGAAGTTCAGCATCATTAATTCTATTTATGTTGTTTAATTATCACTGTTACCTATTTCCAAATTTCTTCATCCCCCTTAGCAAAAGCTCATTGTCCCCTACACAATGACTTCTCCTTTTCCCCTCGCTTCCATCCATGTCTGGTAATCACTAATTGGATTCACTTATTCTTTTATAACTGTTCTGCCACTCCTAAGGAGTGGGTGGAAGGGGGAGGCTGCTTGTGCATGCAGACTGCCAAAACCCTCTAGAAACTTTGTTAGTTTTTAAAAACAGAACATTATTTTCAATTATAGTGTAAATGTTTTTTTCTTCTTATTTCCCTTGAGATAGTTAAGTGTACTTGGCACTTTAAGATAGTGACCATCGTTAGGGAAAGGATATGTCTTTGTTAGCCCTAAATGGCATGTACGACTCAGTCATAAAAGGAATGATAGTGTTTCCTCAAAACCACTAGAATTAAATCATGTTCAAAGCTCAGCTCAGGTCCTCAGCATGAAGCCACTGTCTTAGCCAGACACTTATCTGAGACTAAGAGGGCTCATTATGTAAGTTTTAAAAAATGATCAAAGCTATGGATACTTATGATTTTGGGGAAAAACATAAGGGTATTCTAAGATGTATTAATATTATATTTTAAAACCCGGTAAGGTTAAGGAGCTCTGGTAGCATAGTGGTTACGAATTGGGCTATGAACCGCAAGGTCAGCAGTTGGAAACTACCAGCTGCTCCATGGGAGAAAGATGAGGCTTTCTACTCCTGTAAAGATTTATAGCCTCGGAAATACTTTACAGGGTCTCTATGGGTCGGAACCGACTCAACGGCACTTAACAACAACAAGGGTATGTGAAATATATGTATTTAAAAAACCACTAGAGTATGTTTTTTTAATGGTATAAAAACAGATCCCCTTTTAAGCATATTTCTTGTTAGTGGCACAAGAGGCAAGCTAAGAGTTAGAGTCTGATGTATGGTGGTCTAGTTTCAAAGCCTGACACCTCTGGTGACATATTAAACTCAGCAGTCTGCTTATCTGGATGGTTCTTAAAGTGTTGTCTCTGACTAGATCATCAGCATCACTTGGGAGTTAGTTAGAAATGCAAATTCTCAAAGGACACCCCAGACCCACAAAGTCAGAAACAAGTCTTTCAGGTGATTCTGATATCTGCTCCAGTTTGAGGCCCCTGGCAGTAAGCATTGGTTTATTTTCCCTTTAGCAATGTAATTATGTCATTGCATAAATGATACATGGATGCATTCCTGCCATTAAAAAAATAAAACTGAAGGATGTATATAGAGTAGAAGACTCATAGTCCTACTTCACCACTACCAGACTCCTACCCAGTGATCAATTCATGTTGTTTAGTGCTTTTTCCTGCAAATCTTTCTTCTTTGCACATGCTTATGTTCCCCAAAACTATAGCTTCAGGGGGTCTTTACTTTTATTTTATTATTATTATTATTAATGCTTTATTGTGAATTATATGATAGTTTACAAGGGAGAACATTAGTTTCACATTCATCTTATCATATATCGTTTCCTTGCCATGGTTACAATCCCTTTCATGCATCATCAACCAACCAAAGGGTATACCCTGCAAGCCTCCCCATTGTCGTCAGCACACAGCACCTCTCCCTCTCTGGGTTCAAAGTCCCCAGTCAACCCATCTCTCCACGTCATTGTCTCTACTTCCATCTTTGGCATCACTGCTTCTCTGGGTAGGGTTCCACTCTCCTCTCTTCTTCCTTGCTGGTCCCAGGGACTTCTGCAAAGTTAATCACTCCCCTCTTTTTTTGTCACAAAACATCTACCTTTACATTTCCAACTCTTACAATCAGTCCTGATAACAATTATTCACTATTGTATTGCAAGAGACCTGTCCGCATCTCTTTTCATCAGTATCTCCTAGACAGATTGGATACTACTCAGTGGAGATTCTACCTTGCTCCACACCCTCTGGATCTAGGTTCCCTCTTGAAAGCTTGTAAGCCAGTCACTTCTTGCCTCTGTACCCCCCCCATTCTGGGTAGTCAGTGTCCAACTTACCCATCCTATCCTTTCTGTGTGTGGAGGAGGTGGGAATGATCCTCGCTGTGAAGATTTGTTCACTCTTTTGAGCTATTGTTTCCATAGGTGTGTGTCAAGTTCATCAAATTGTATCAGATTATTCTTTTTTCCCTCTTCTTTCTTCTTCTGGTTGAGCTCTGATCATCCAGTCATTGAAGCCAGGTCAAGTGGGTATTATCTGCAAGTGTGGGTGTACTTTTGCATGTGCCCTCTCTCCCTATCAGCTGGATGCTTCACTCCATTCTAGTCCTCTGTGGCTATGTCACTGACTCTGGGCCCAAGAATCCCCAGGTCATGCCACACTTCTGGCCAACCAGGTCTCCACCAGGGTTCACAGGAGTCTATTAAACATTGTAGGGCTTAGCTCAAAGTTTCATTGCTGTTTTTCCCTCATTTCCCCTAATCCGTGATGAACGTGGTCACCAATCAGAGTGTGTATTCCCATTGCGTCTTAGTTTTAGAAGGAGGTTTAACCTAAGGGGACCCGACCACTTGCCTTGATGTCTCCTGGGTGGACCACTTGTTTGTTCTTGTAGCAATCAGTCGGTCTGCCTAAAATGTTTTGTATCTTTTCTGGCTATTGCTCCCTCCCACCCCAAGTGTCTATTTTACAATGGTAGGCAAGGGAGCCAAGATTCAAAAGACAGCCAGGCATCCTAACATTATTCCCCTCTTTTACCCTTTCAAACCATGCCTCAATTGCTGTATTTTGAAGCCCTGTTATTCCAAGGTTGTGCATACATTGTCATTTACCTCTGTCCCACCTAGCCCACGCAAACCTGCCTAACTGTTCTCCCATCCACCTTGTTCTTCTTTTCCCCTCCCCATTCTTGTGTATTGCCTGCCTCCCCCTGCCCCCTCCCCCAGCACCCAGGGTCTCCTGTTTCTATTACCTACCCTGTGCTCTGTCTTCCCCTCTCTCTCTCATCCCATACATCCTGGTGATCAGCAATTATATATATATATATATATAGTTTCCCCCCCCCCCCATTATGGGTGGGTTCTTTTTCTTAGTCTTTTACAATAATGGTCTTATGCAGTATTTTTCCTTTTGTGACTGACTAATTTCACTCAGCATTATGTCCTCAAGGTTCATCCATGTTATGCGGTGGCTTGCAGCTTCCTTGTTCTTCAAGGTAGCATAGTTTCTATCTTGTGTATGTACCACAGTTTGTTTATCCATTCTTCAGTTGATGGGCATATAGGCTGTCTCCATCTTTTTGTTATTGTAAATAGTGCTGCTATGAACATTGGTATGTATATATCTACTCGTGTTATGGCTTGTTATTTCTTGTGGGTAAATATCAAGTAGAAGAATTGCTGGGTCATACGGTATTTCTATTTCCAACCTTCTAAGGAAGCGCCATATTGCTTTCCAGAGTGGTTGGACCATTTTGCAGTCCCACCAACAATGTACGAGGGTCCCAGTCTTTCCGCATCCTCTCCAGCATTTATTGTCCTTTCCTTTTTTTGGTTTTTGCTGTTATACTGGTGTGAGATGAAGTCTCATTGTATTTTTGATTTGCATCTTTCTGATGGCTAGTTATCGTGAACATTTCTTCATATGTTTGTTGGCTGCCTGGATCTCCTCCTTGGTGAAATGTCTGTTCATGTCCTGTGCCCATTTTTTAATTGGGTCATTTGTCTTTTTCTTGTAGAGGTGTTGTAGTTTCCTATATCTTTTAGAAATGAGTCCCTTATCTGATGTGTCGTTGCAAAAGATCTTTTCCCATTCTGTGGGTTCCCTTTTTACTTTTTGGGTGAAGTCTTTTGATGAACATAAATTTTTAATTTTTAGTATGTCCCACTCATCTATTTTGTCTACTTTTGTTTGTGTACTTTTCAAAATGTTTTGTAGTCTGTATATGCCCTGAATTAGTGCCCTCACATTTGTCCCTATTTTTTCATTGATGACCTTCATAATTTTGGGATTCACATTTAGATCTTTGTTCCATGCTGAGTTCATTTTTGTATAGGGCATGAGGTAACGGTCTTGTTTCATTCTTTTGCATATCGCTTTCCAGTTCTGCCAGCACCATTTGTTAAAGAGACTATCTCCTCCTCATGCAATATGCCCAGGCACTTTGTTGAAAATCAGTTGGCTGTATGTGGATGGGTTAATTTCTGGATTCTCCATTCTGTTCCATTGATCAATATATCTTTCATCGTACCAGTACCAGGCTGTTTTGACCACTGTAGCCATGTAGTAAAATTTGAAATCAGGGAGGGAGAGACCTCCAACCTTGTTCTTCTTCTTAAGCAGTGCTTTGCTTATCCTGAGTCACTTTCCTTTCCATAAAAAGTTAGTAAATTTCCAGTCTAGGAGCGGAGGTCCCTAGGACCATCAACAGAGAAGAGCCAAGAGCGAGACCCTATCCAGAGAAGCAGTGATGCCTGAGATGGAGGCAGAGACGATGACATGGAGCAATGGAGCAGCTGGGGACTTGAGATCCAGAGAGGGAGAGTGACTGTGTGCTGAAGACTCGGGGGTGGTGGGGTAGTGTAGGGGGTGGTGGGGTAGTGTAGGGGGCAGGCTTGCAAGGTATACACTTTGGTTGGTTGATGATGCATGGAGGGGATTGTAATCATGGCAATGAAACAATTTACGAATTTTTGATAGAATGAATGTAAAGCTAATGTTCTCCCATGTAAACTATCATATAATTCACAATAAAAAATTGAAAAAAAAAGTTAGTAATTGTCTTTTCCATCTCTTTGAAGAATGTAGTTGGAATCTGGATTGGGATTGCATTATATATGTAAATTGCTTTGGCCAGTATTGACATTTTCACGATGGGTATGTTCTTCCACTTCTGTAGGTTTCTTTTGGTTTCTTGTAGTAGTGTTTTGTAATTTTATTTGTATAAGTCCTTTGTTTCTCTGGTTATGTTTATTCCTAAATATTTCATCCTTTGGGCAGCTATTATAAATGGAATTGCTTGCCTAATGTCCTTTTCAGTGCTGTCATTGTTGCTATAGAGGAATCCAACTCATTTTTGTATATTGATCTTATACCCTGCCACTTTGCTAAATCTTCCAATGAAGTCTAGTTGTTTTTTACTGAATCTTTAGGGTTTTCTATGAGTAGGATCATATCATCTGCAAAGAGAGAGAGTTTTATTTCCTCTTTGCTGATTTGGATAACCTTTGTGACCACCCCTATTCAATATTGTGTCGTATAGCTCTGGTTAAAACTTCCAGCACAATATTGAATAGGAGTGGTCACAAAGGTTATCCTTGTCTAGTTTCTGTTCGCAGAGGGAAGGCTTTCAGTTTCTCTCCATTGAGAGTGATGTAGGCTGTTGGCTTTGTATATATGCTCTTGATTATGTTGAGAAATTTCCCTTCAATTCCTACTTTGTTGAGTGTTTTTATCAGGAATGGATGTTGGACTTTGTCAAATGCCTTTTCTGCATCAATCAATATGATCATGTGGTTCTTTTCCTTTTTCTTATTTATATGGTGGATTACGTTGGTTGTTTTTCTAATGTTGAGCCATCCTTGCATCTCTTTTATGAAACCCACTTGGTCGTGATATATTATTTTTTTTGTTGTGCTGTTGGATTCTGTTGGTTAGGATTTTGTAGAGAATTTTTACATCTATGTTCATGAGGGATATTGGTCTATAGTTTTCTTTCTTAGTGATGTCCTTCCCTGGTTTTGGTATGAGGGTTATGCTTGCTTCATAGAAAGTATTAGGGAGTTTTCCATCCTCTTCTATATTCTGGAAAAATTTGAGTAGAATTGGTGACAGTTCTTCCCTGAATGCTTGGTAGAACTCACCCGTGAAGCTATCTGGGCCTAGACTTCTTTTGGTTGGGAGTGTTTTGATGACCTGATCAATTTCTTCTTTTGTTATGGGTTTGTTCAAGCTTTCTACTTCACTCTGAGTAAGTTTAGGTAGGTTATGTTTTTCTAGAAATATATCCATCTCTTCTAGGTTTTCGAATTTGTTGGAGTACAACTCTTCATAGTATTCTGTTATTATCCTTTTGATTTCGTTTGGTTCTATTGTGACATCATCTGTGTGGTTTCTAATGTGAGTTATTTGTGTCCTCTCCCTCGTTTCTTTTGTTAGTTTTGCCAATGGTTTGTCAGTTTTATTAATCCTTTCAAAGAATTAGCTTCTTGTCCTGTTGATTCTTTCTATAGTTTTTCTGTTTTCCATCTCATTTATTTCTGCTCTTATCATTATTATTTCCTCTTGGTGACTGTAGGTTCCCTCTGCTGGTCTGCTTCCAATTGTTGGAGATGGTGTGTTAATGTGTCAATTTTGGTTCTTTCCTCTTTTTGGATGTGTGCATTTAATGCAATAAATTGTCCTCTTAGCACTGCTTTCACCCTGTCCCAAAGATTTTGATATTTTGTGTTTTCATTCTTGTTTGTTTCTAGGAACTTTGTGAATTCACGTTTGATTTCTTCTTTTACCCAGTCGCTTTCAGCAGGGTGTTATTCACTTTCCATGTATTCGACTTTATTTGCTTGGTCTTCTTATTGTTGATTTCTAGTTTTATAGCATTGTGGTCGGAAAAGATGCTTTGTAGAATTTTGATGTTTGTAAATTTTTGGAAGCTTGCTTTGTGACCTAACACATGGTCAATTCTGGAAAATGTTTCATGTGTACTGGAGAAGAATGTATATGTGCTGTTGTTGGGTTGAATATGCTGTATACCTCTATGAGGTCAAGTTGGTTGATTGTGTTGTTTAGTTCCTGTGTAACTTTGTCAAGTTTCTTTCTGGTTGTTCTCTCCCTTTTTGAAAGTTGCATATTAAAACCTCCCACTATAATTGTAGATTTATCTTATTTCTTTCTTCAGTTCTAGTAAGATTTGCTTCATGTATCTTGATGCTCTTTCATTGGGAGTGTGGACATTTATTATGGTTATGTCATCTTGCTCAATTGCCCCTTTGATCATGAGATAGTGTCCTTCTTTGTCTCTTGTGCTGGTTTTTATCTTAAAGTTTACTTTGTCGGAGATTAGTATTGCCACTCATGCTTTTTTATTGTTGCAGTTAGCTTGGCATATTTTTTTCCATCCTTTAATTTTTAGTTTGTTTTTGTTTTTGTGTGTAAGGTGTGTCTCTTGCAGGCAGCATATTGAAGGGTCTTGTTTTCTTATCCATTCTGCCACTCTCTGTCTCTTCACTGATATATTCAATCCATTGCAATTCAATGTAATTATCGATAGGTATGAATTAGTTGCTGCCATTATGTTACTTTTTTTTTTTTTATTAGTGCTGTTCTTTCTTTTGTTTTGCATGCCTTCTTGTGTTGGGTTTGTGTTTTTTGTGCAATTTTTGTCAGTTTCTTCTTAGTTTTCATGTTTGCTTGTTCTGCCTGGAGGTTCATTTTCATGGTACATTGTGAAGTATTAACTTTCTTTGGGGTTACCTTATAGTCTACTAACTTTTCTCTCCATTTAAGAGAATCTATTGTATCCTGTAATCCACCTGACATCCTCACCACCTGGATCTCTGTTGCTATGTTTATCCCATCTTTGGCATTGATATAATTTTGGTCTTCGGTTGACCTCCCAGCTCCTTAGAGTTCATTGTTGTAGTCTTGTTCTGTTCTGGACTCTGCTATCTGTCAACTGAGTTCTAGGTGGTGTTGCCACGCCTGTCATTCTCTGGTTGTTGTCTGTTCTTGTTGGTTTTCAGTCCACAGAATTCCCTTTAGGATGTTTTGAAGTGCTGGATTGGTTTTGATAAAATCTCTCAGATTCTGTTTATCGTGGAATGTTTTGATTGTACCTTTGTATTTGATTGATAGTTTTGCTGGATAGACGCTTCTTGGTTGGCAGTTTTTTTCTTGTAGGTTTTTATATAAGTCTCCCCATTGCCTTCTTGCCTGCCTGGTTTGTTGTGAATAGTCAGAGCTTAATCTAATTTACTTGCTTTTGTAAGTAACATTTCTCTTCTCCCTGGCCACTTTTAGTATTCTCTCCTTGTCTTTGATTTTGTAGAGCTTGATTATTATATGTCTTGGTGACTTTCTTTTTGGGTCTATCCTTCCTGGGGTATGTTCAGCTTCTTGAATGTTTATCTTCTCATCTTTCAAGATGTTAGGGAAAATTTCTTTGAAAAGCTCTTCAACTATCTCCTCTGTGAACTTCTCTGATTCTTCCTGTTTTGGAATGCCAATAATTCTTAAGTATTTCCTCTTCATGTTATCCAGCATGAATCTTAAACTGTTTTCAGATTTTTAAATTCTTTTTTCATCTTGCTCTTCTATCTTAGCAGTATTGAGAGATTTGTTTTCCAGCTCACTAGTTCTGGCTTCCATCTCTTCTATTCTGCTCCTTTCCCCTTTCAGTGTATTGTCCATTTCTGATATCTTATTATTAATCATCTGGACCTCTCTTTGCAGGTTTTGAATTGTTTCCAGTGCTGTATCAATCTTATTTGATTGCTCCTGTAGTACTTTCTTGACTTCTTCCTTGTTTTCCTCCACCCCTTATCAGAGCATTTGAATTCGTTTCCATATCATTCTTCTGAATTCTTTCTCAGGCATATCTAGAACCTCTTCTTTCTCTTCTAGCAAGTCTTTGTCTGTCTCCAGCTCATTTACCTCATCTACTCTCTTCTGTTATTGGACATGTGTTGTTACCTTTTGTTCATCATTTCCAATATTTATGTGTTTTTTTAATACTTAAATGGATGTTTGTTGTGTCATTAAGCTTACTGGGTGTTTCCTGGTGGATATGATCAGGAGATAGCCTTCCTTTTTCACACGTAATGTTTAGCAGCTGTTATTGGCTTTTGTCTCAATGGTGGAATATTATGGGGTATGTTTGTAACTTGGCTATTTGGCCTTGATTGCTGTCTCTTCTTGGGTAACATAGGAAGAAAAAGCTCCCACTTCTAGGAAAAATGTGTCCTTAAAAGGTCCAATAGTAGAGGCAATATAAAAGCAGAGATAGTAACCTCTCTGCTTTTAGCACTGGTGCCCTTTGCTGGTCTGGCTGTAGTCCCACCCTCTGGCTTCCTCCCCAATGGGGTGGCCACAGAGGGAATCCCAGGTAGTGGGGCTCTCTGTCTCTATGACGTGGGAAAGCTGTGGTCTCAATGCTGGACCCTCCTGGGGTGTGCGCACCCACCTGCCTGAAGGGGTCTGGGCTGGGTAAAGAGGACAAGACAGTGAAAGGGAGGACAAAAAATTATGTAAAACATATCCATGTCTCCTTTAGCAACTGTTGCTTCCCTACTTTCAGCGCTGGGGCACTCTGCCGACCTGGTTGTAGTCTCTCGCCCTCTGACTTCTTCCTGGGTGCGATGGCCATAGAGGGAGTCCTGTGCTGATTTTCAAAAAGCAATGCTTTCCTTAATACTGTGATTTTTCCACTTGCGGTTTTGGGAAACTGATGCTCAGACCTTTATGGTAGATCTAAAGCTCTGGTGTAGTTTTGTGTGAGCTGTGTCCCTGGGATCTCAGCCCCTCCCCCCGGAGCCTACCTGACTCTGTTCTGCTGCCACTGCCAACCATTCTTCACTTTCATTTTTTGAAACATGAATTGTATTACACTATGTATATTTTTCTGTATCTAATTTTACTAAGGAGCTCTGGTAGCGTAGTGGTTACGAATCGGGCTATGAACCTAAAGGTCAGCAGTTCGAAACTACCAGCCGCTCCGCGGGAGAAAGATGAGGCTTTCTACTCCCGTAAGGATTTACACCCTCGGAAACCCTGTACAGGGTCGCTATGGGTCGGAACCGACTCGACGGCACTTAACAACAACAACAACAACAACAACAATTTTACTAACTGACTTGACAGCACTAACAACTACAACTTTATTATTATTATTTTCTTGCTTAATAATGTGCCTTGGAGATATTTCCAAAGATATTCTTGTTAAGTGCTGTAGAGTCAATTCTGACCCATAGCGACCCTGTTTAGGGTTTCTGAGGAGCAGCTGGTGAGCTTGAACCACCGATCTTGCAGTTCAAATGGCTTTGCAGTCTGGCACATTAGCCCACAGCACACACCAGCACTCCTTTCCAAAGATAGACTTACTGTTTTCTTTTTAACTGCTGCTCAGATTGAGTATGATTTATTTAATTACTTGCTAATACAAGTCATTATGCATTGAAAACTTTTTCATATGTCCCCTTTTGCAATATGTGAGTATTCTCTTGAGTAATTTTCCAGAAAAGAAGTTTTGGGTCAAAAGACATTTGTGTATATTTAAATTTTAAGTCATTCTCTGAAATTATTTTACCACTGTATAGTTCTACCAATGGCACAAAAGAAAATACTGTTTCCTTAGACTTTCAGCAACCCCAATATTACTAAATTTTTAAGTTTTTGTCAATTTTCAATTTCTCATTGCAGTTTTAATTTACATATCTTTGAGTATTCATGTGGGTTAGTGTCTCTGCACATGTTGGTGACCACCTGGTTATTTTCTGGAAATTCTCTTTTTATTCTCTGTTTCCTCATTGTGTGAGATAGAGCTAATAATAGTTCCTATAAAGTGTGGTTATTACAAGAATTAGCACCTAAACTGGTAACCTATAGAAAAGGCTTAATAGATGTTAACTGATTTTAATAAATTTTCTATATCATTCCTTCTACTTGTTATAGATAGTTTATGAAAGACTTGGTGTTGATCATTATGATGTTTCATATTCAAAAGTCTTAGTACACAGAGCAAATGCTGTTCTACTGGCCTGGTCAACAGGTGTTTATTACTCACAGTGCACACTGACAAGCATACCTCCGGACATCAACCAAAGATCCCTGAAGTTAGGCTCCTCACCCAAGGCATTGTTAGATCACATCGAAGCATGCCTCACTTCCTGCTTTTGGGGTAAGATGTCAAAATTCCTCCTTCCTGGGCTTACATACTTACAGGACAGGTGGGCCAATGTGCCAAATAGCATGTCCACAGAACAGTCAGGGATAAAGGGTAATAAGAGGTAAAATGAGGATAAGAAAAGATAAAAGGGGGATAATAAAAGTGGCAGAATCCAAATAGGAAATGGACATTATTATTTTATTTCTTAAAATAAAAACATTTTATTGTGAATTGAGTGAAGGTTAACAGACAAGATCATCAGTTTCATATTCAACAAATCATATACCATATTTCATCTCAATGATTGCAATCCCTTCCATGCAACAACACTTATTCTGCTTCATCCCTGTGGTTTGTATTTCCATTCTACCCTTCTTCCCCTCCCTTCTCAGCTTTGTCCTTAGGTCAATGTTACCCTTTTGATCTTGATTGATTGACAATTCCATGGTAAGCATCCCTTACTAGTGTTGTTGTCCCACCTATATATACCTATCTACAGCTTGGCTAAAGATTGGGCCATGAGGATGAGTTTGTTTCCAGACCTTGATGGGCCATAGCGTTAGGTTCTTACAGTCTCTTTCTGACCAGTAAACCCGGTCTTTAAAAAACGATTTTGAGTTTTATTTCACATTTTCTTCCACTCTATCTGGACCTTCTAATGTGATCCCTTTTAGAGCAGTTGGTAGTGGTAGCCAGACACTATCTAGTTCTTCTGGTCTCAGAGTTGTGGAGACTGATATTCACATGTTCCATTAGTCCATTGGACTAATTATTCCCAAGCATCTTTCATTCTCATCACTTTTCATTCTTCTGTACATAGAGAGACCAATTGCTGTGACTTAGATGTCCACTCATGAGCTTGCAAGAGCTCAGACATTACTGACCAAAAAGAACATTGTCTTTTTAGACCGTTATGCCAATTGACCATGGTGTGAAGTGGGGATTATTTATTGTCCCTGTTTAGAATGGGTGACCATCTTTTGAGGGCTATTGTAAATTTTACTGCTGCCAGGAGCAGTTCTTCCCCCTTATTCCATTAAGATAGCTTAACTGAGTTCTAGGTTTCTTCAGAGGGCAATTATCCTAGTGTGGTGCTGTGGGATAAAGCACTAGACCACAAAGTCAGTTTGAACTACAAGGTCAGTAATTTAAACTCACCAGCCACTTCTTGGAAACTCTTTACAGGGTCACTATAAATTGGAACTGCCTCGAGCACTTAACAACAACAACAACAACAACATAATTTTACTGGAGTCCTGGTGTGGCACCGTAGGATAATATGCTGGACCACAAGGTCAGTTTGAGCTGCAAGCTCAGCAGTTCAAATCCACCAGCAACTCCTTGGAAATCCTATACAGGGTCACCATGACTCAGAACTGAGTCAAAGGCACTTAACAGTTTTACTTAACAGCACTTGACAACAACAACATATTTTGCCTTTGCAGTCCTGGTGTGGTTTTATAGAATTAGCACTGGACCACAAGGTCTATGGTTCAGAACCACCAGCTGCTTCTCGGAAACCCTATGTAGGTTCACTATGAGTTGGAACCAACTCGATGGAACTTAACAACAACAATATTTTATCTCCTGTTTTAATGACTATGCAAAGGCTTTAGACTCTGAGGATCATGATAAGCTATGGATAACATTGCAAAGAATGGATATTCCAGAATACTTGATTGTGCTCTTATGAAACTTGTACATAGACCTAGAGGCAGTCTGCTTTTTAAAATTGCAGCAATGTATATACAACAAAATATTTGCCACTACAACCATTTTTACATGTACAAGCCAGTCACTCCAACCATATTCCACATGTTGTACAACCATTACTATTTCCAAATCTTCTTTTCTCTCTCGCCTTTCTTTTCATTTCTCCACCCTTCTTCCGTTTTCCTTTTTTATTTACAGGACAGTTCGGAAAGGTTTGTCCTAATGAGAAGCTTATACATTGTTTCCCTTCTAGTACATGAAATAAAAAAAAGATACAACAACAACGCCTTATCTATTACAGCTCAATTATTTTCCATATTTCTTAGGTAACTATTTTAAAAAGATTTTATTTATAATAAATACTTATCACCAAAAAACTCAATGGTTCAGAAATATGTGAAATAAATTATAAGTCTCTTCTTCCCCTCAGTACAGTCTCTGGGGCACTTCTGGTATGTATCTTGCCACATTCTTTTTTTAGGTATACAACTCATCTACTCTCTCACACATATGGACACATGTTTGTACTCTCACATACACTATCATACATTCATGCATACTCACACATATTAATACAGACACATTTACACTTTTGGACATATACTTACACACACTCATATACACTCATGTTCTTACATAAACTCACATGCATGTCCTCACACAATCATAGTTCTCTTAAAGACACACAGATACTTACACACACTTACACTCTTTCAAACACATTCACGTAGAGAAGCATCAGTGCAATTTGACTATGCAGAGAAACCATGAAGAAAAAGATTCTTATTATTTAAAATTAAAGACAATATTGCTTATTCTTTGCCCTTCTCTTTATAACCTCTTGTGTATGCATTTAATTATGATTTACCCAGCTATTTCTCAGGTTCATGGCATTTCAAGCCATCTTTGTCTTTCTTTAGGTAAACTTTGTTGTGGATGGATTCCCATTGTGACAAAACTCAGGCTCTCTCTCAGAGAATAACAACTGAGGTACAAGAGCTGAGCCTAATTGCCACTTTGAGTCCCAGATGAAAGTCTAAGAGTATAGTAGTGCCTACCTCTGGCTTGAAGAATGAGGGTCATAGTATGCATTTTTGTTTCTGTTTTTTTTTTTTTTTACTTTTTATTGTGTATTGGGTGAAGGTTTACAGAGCAGATCAGTTTTCTATTCAACAATTCATACATAGTTAGTTGCATCTCATTGATTGTAATTACCACATCATAATATCAGTTATCCCACTCATTTTCTATATTTTCTATTCCCATTGCTCTGTCTTTTCTAACGCCTCTGAACTT
Organism: Chrysochloris asiatica; assembly: GCF_000296735.1. Taxonomy (NCBI): domain Eukaryota; kingdom Metazoa; phylum Chordata; class Mammalia; order Afrosoricida; family Chrysochloridae; genus Chrysochloris; species Chrysochloris asiatica. The sequence goes on along the minus strand of NW_006408723.1, from coordinate 1,932,803 downwards.
TGTCCTTGAGTAAGTTCTACCCACCCCCCCCTTTTTTTCCCTCAATTTGTTGATTATTCTAAGGTGTGCATACCTTTCTAGTATTAATGTTCTCCTTATAGATTTGTCTATTGTTTGACTGAAAACTGAGCCATAGGTATGTGTCCATTTATAAACCTGAAGGCAGACTATAGGCTCCGGGGTTCCACCAGTCTCTATGTGGCCAGTAAGTCTTGTCTTTTTTTATGATTTTGTTCTATTTTTTCTCCTATTCTATCCAGGACCTTCTAATTGTGATCCCTTTCAACTGGTAGTGGTAGCCAGGCACCATCTAGTTCTTCTGGTCTCAGGGTCATGGAGAATGATGTTTATGTGCTTCTCAGTCCAGTGCTGATGCTACAATGCCATACCAGGGCTCTGTTTGCTCTATGTTGTTGTTGTTAAGTGCTGTCGAATGGATTCCTACTCATAACAACCCTGTATAGGATTTCCAAAGAGTGGCTGGTGAGTTTGAACCACTGATCATGGTGTTCAAACAGAACTTATGGTCAAGTGCTTATCCTATAGCGCCATGTACTCCATTTACTCCACTGCTGTTGTGTTGTTAAATGCTGTTGAGTCAGTTCTGACTTATAGGAACCCTGTATAAGGTTTTCAAGAGGCAGCTGGTGAGTTTGAACCACCGACCTTGTGGTTCAAACTGACCTTGCAGTCCAGGGCATTAACCCATAGCACCACACCAGGACTGTTGTTGTTGCTAAATGCCATCGAGTTGGTTCCCACCCACAGAAAACCAGTGTAGGGTTTCCAATGAGCAGCTTGTGAGCTCGAACCTCCAACCTTGTGGTTCAAATAGACTTTGTAGTCCAGCACAGTAACCCACAGCACCACACCAGGACTTCCACCAGGACTTGTTGTTGTTAAGTGCTGTTGAGTCAGTTCCAACCCATAGTGACCCTGTATAGGGTTTCCAAAGAGTGGCAGGTAAGCTTGAACCATAGACCTTGCGGTTCAAACTGACTTTGCAGTCCAACACATTAACCCACAGCGCCACGCACCAGGACTAGAGAATGATATATCCATGACTAAGACTCCTGGTGTGGTGCTGTAGGATCAGCATTGGACTGGGAACCATAAAGTTGGTGATTGAAACACACTAGCTGCTCCTTGGAAACCCTAAGGAGGGTCGCTAAGAGTGGGAACCGACTCTAAGACACTTAACAACAATCTCTCAAGTCTCTTGGCTTCCTGCCTTTTTAAAATTCTGTTTTCAGTCTGCTCTTACTCAAAAGTTGCAGAGGAACTTGTTTGTCAAGACTCTTTTTTACAAATTAATGGCTTTTGCCTTAGTGCTGTTGGCTCTTTTATTATGTTTGAAGGAGCAGTATTTTTCATTTATGTTCCTCTTGCTTCTGATGAATTTGTGTCTTCTTTCAGCCTCTTTGTATGCAACAGCTTTTCTCTGATAGTTCCCTGCTTGCTTATACACCCCCATAATTTCTTTGAATTCTTCAGTGTATTCATCAGTGACATTCTCATTGCCGTTAACAGTAAAGCTGTCTCTTCCTCTGGATATTTCTGCTCTTAACATTTCTCATTCAGAAAGTTAATTTTATTGTGTGCCCTTGAGTTATTATTTTTAATAACATTCACATACTCCTTAACTTTCCAAAGAAAGCCTTCAGAAACTTGCTTGGGATTAGTTTGCTTGAATATCATGAATCTGGATGTTCATGAAGTCAGTCTACCTACTTTGTCCCACCAGTTTCATATGATTAAGAATATTTTAACTGGGAGCCATGTATTCAGGGCTTATTGTGGGTAATAGGAAGGCCCAGGAAGCCAGATCTCTTAAGTTTCTCAAGGCATTCTAGAGCTTGAAGAAATAAACACATGGAAACAGTCACCATTTTTTAGTGACATGTGAACTGTACCGGAGTCCTCAGCTACATGTATTAAGATGCCTTGATGACTGTGAGAAACATTGTCCATACTGACAACCACTCAAGTAATCCATTCTAATTATTTTAGTGAGAGAGAGGTTTTCTTTATTTGATCTTGCAAAATTGGGCGCCCAACCTAGTAGACACAGACAGATGCCAGGCATAGCCAGCTCCCAGTTTTATTCCCCTGTTCCTAAAAAGCCCCTCCTCCAGTTCTCCTTCCACTGGGTATTACAAGGTCACATTCTCCTCACAAGGTCACCTATAAGTCCTTACTGGGAGAATTCTCATTTAAAGTTACTTTCCCCCTTTTCCCATGAACTTCCCCTATTTCCTTGATGGTTATATTCTACTTCCTAGCCAGTCAAACTAGTTCTTCACCTCCTTTTGCTATCCTAGCCTGCTACCCCCAAGACTGTCGGGGACCTGCCTCGACATAGGGGTTCGGTTCACGAGGAGGAGATACCTGACGGCGATAAATATATAGCAAGAATACACAGAAAGAGACAAAGAGAGAGACAATGAGGCACCCCAAAGCCAGGGTGGATACATCACTGGTGGGCAGGCTTGGGACTACAGGCATCGTGGCCTCTGCAGGCAGCAACTCACTGCCCTGCAATCTTTACTGCATGCCTTCCAACCCGTAATGCACTGCAATCTTTACTGCATGCCTTCCAACCCGTAATGCACTGCAATCTTTATTGCATGCCTTCCAACCCGTAATGCACTGCAATCTTTATTGCATGCCTTCCAACCCGTAATGCACACCTGGGGAGGGAGGCCCGGGCCTCTGTTTTATTTAGGGGAGGAGCTTCACACCAAGCTGGGAGGGACTTAGGCAAGGTACAGCTAACATCAGTATTTTTCCAGACATTCAGGTAACTTTACATCATACTTCGCTGGTTCGAGTCCCAGGCCAGCAACTTGGATTCTCAGGCTCAATTAACATATCTATAGCCTCTGAGCTCAGGTGGGAGAAGGTGAGAGGTAAGGACAAAAGCTTGGGCGGAGTCCCGCTGTTCTGCAGGAGGACTGGAGATGCCCAGGTGAATGGGCTGCACCTGGAAAAGGATTAGGGAGGATGGGTTTTTTGTCTATAGAACAAAGAACCGAGAAGTAGCTAAGATATTTTTAGTTAATCCTTTTGGGGAAGGGTTTGCCTTTGCACTTTTTGTTTTCGGCTTTAGGAAAATATCACATTTATCTGTGGATTATCAAAGGCTCCGTGTATTAATTTAATACATGTAACTGAATATTAAGATGAAAGCAATTTGCCATTAACTGCCAGTGGCCTCATTTGTTACACTCGGGCCTATAGGGCCTCGAACCTCTGACCAGTCTTACACGGTCCGCAACACAAGACTTCCCTTAATTCTGAAGATGGACCATGCCTACAAGAGTTATTTCTCACAATGACTCCTGTAATTACACAGGAGCCAGTATCATACATTCTCTTAACCTCCTCTGGCATTACTATCAATTTGACTCTAACTCATGGCAACTCTATGTGTGCTCCAGAGTGTTCAATGACTGCTTTTCTGGAAATAGGTAGCCAGGGTGCTTTTCCAAGGTGCTTCGGGGTGAATTTGACCTTAAACATTTTGATTAGTAGCCAACTGTATTAACTATTTGCATCAGCCAAGGACTTCAACTGAAGAAAAAGAACAAAGAAAGGCAGACGAATAATAATATATAAAGTATCTTGAGTCACAGTATGCCAGAAGCTATGTGATACACTTTACAGGAGGTAGATGTCATCATCCCAGGGCTCATTTAAGGGAATTGAGCTCCAAGGAGATTTAATTAAATAACAACAAAACCTGACTAAAAAAAAAAAATTAACGTTATAATGGTTAAATGAGAAGTACCAAGATTTGAACTTAGGGTAATGTCTGGACTGTTCACTGCAAGACTGACAATTCAAACCCACCAACTTCTCTGAGGCAGAACGAGGAGACCTGCTCCTGTAAAGATTTGCAGCCTAGGAAACCCTACACAGGGTTATTATGACTTGATGGTAGTAAGTTTTGTTTTTAGGTGAGAGCCTGGATACAGCACTGATGAGAGAGAGAAGATTTAAAATGTAAATCAGTCTCTAAGCACACAAATCTCCAACTTGATTTGGCACACAAATCTTGAACTTGGAGGGATTGCAGAAGATTTAGGGTAGGGCTTAAGAATTTGCATTTCTATCAAGTTTCCTGGTGATGCTGATGCTTCTAAGTACTAAATTCTGAGAACCACTGTCCCAGACTAAAAGGTCATATGTTTGGTGTTCAATGGTTCCCTTTTATGATTTTCAGAAATTTATTTTTGGTCCATGCTTTGTCATATTTCTGTGTCTTCTTCATGGGATAGTTTTTCCTAGGCACAAATAGACAGCAGTAAGGTCTTTGATGATGATGTGTTATTGTTGTTAGTTGCCAAGTAGTCTCTGAATCCTGGCAGCCTGAGGTACAACAGAATGAACATTGCCTGGTTCTGGCTCCATCTTCACGACTGTTGGTATGTTTAAGCCCATTGTTGCAGCTGTTATCAGTCCATTTCATTAGGATTTCCCTAGTTATCGCTGACTCTTCCTCTTTGTTTCCAACCTTCATATTCTAATTCCTAGTAATTATCAATACATGTTGATTGCTGTTTTGATCAATTTCAGAATGAAGAAGTTGGTAGAATTCTTCAATTTCGTTATTACTGGTTTTAGTAGTTGGTGTATAAATTTGAATAATAGTGGTATTAACTGGTCTTCCTTGTAGGTATGTGGGTATTATCCTATCATAGACAGCATTGCCTTTCAACATAGATCTTGAAATGTTCTTTTTGATGATGAATGCTATGCCTGTCAGTTTGTCATACTGTGATGGTTTTTGTGTGGCTATGATGCTGGAAGCTATGCTACAACTATTTTAAATATTTGAATATTTGAATTTGTCATTCCCACACATTAAACCATGATTGTCAGATTCAAACTGGCCAGTACTAGTCCATTCCAGGTCACCAATTCCTAGGATATCAATCTTTATACATTCCATTTCATTTTTGATAACTTTCAATTTTCCTGGATTCTTAGTACATTCCATGTTCATATTATGATGCATGTTTGCACCTGTTTCTCCACATCAGCAAATGAAGGTCCTGAAAGCTTTACTCCATTCACTTCATCACAGTCAACTCTACTTTGAAGAGGCAGCTTTTCCTCAGTCGTATTTTGAATGCCTTACAACTTGAGAGGCTCATCTTCCAATGCTATACTCTGATGCCATTCATAATGTTTTCATCTTTCAGCATATATCTGATGGTGTTCCACTGCTATTGATAAGGGTTTCAGTGGCTAAACACTCAGAAGTAGTCTGCCTCTCCCTCCTAGTCTGTCTTAATCTGGAAGTGCCACTGAAACCTGTCCACCACGGGTGACCCTGCTGGTATTTAAAATACCTGTGGCATAGCTTCCAGCATCACAGCAACACAAAAGCCACCACAATATGACAAACTGACCTATGAGTGGTGGAGTCTTAGGATAGAAATCTCCATTGGTAATCATCTTAATCACCTCTGGCCAGCAAAGTATGGTAACTAAAGGAACTGGGGGATGGAAAACCAGTTACCATTAGTTGTGTAACTCTCAGAAACTGTGTTTGACCTTGTCTCTCTTAGACGATAGATGATCCAGCAAAACTCTAGGACTGTTACTCTTTGGCTTTTCTGAGATCCCACACCCATCCCAATCAATCACTGCTTCCAGGGATGGAATTCAATGCCTGGTGCCCACCAGGGAAGTAACATACCTAAGAGACTCATCAGAGAGGGTAGGTGTGGCCTATCTCATTGATTCCACTTTACACCCCACTGGTATCATTAGAATGAGATCATTTATAAGAGGATCATTGAGGAGGGAACTTTCAGATTCCTTGTACCCATTGTCTTTGTGGTTCACATTATACCTGGGAGGTAATTGGAGTCACTGGCATTGTCACTTTTGATCAATTCTGCCTCATGGCATGAGGTTCAATTTTATTAAACATTTGTTGTTGCTGTTAAGTGTTGTCTAGTCACTTCTGATTTAGCGATCCTACATAGGGTTTCCAAAGGGCAGCTGGTGAGTTTGCACCACGCCAGCCTTGTGGTTGAAACCAACCTTGTGTTTCAAATCAACCTTGCCAGTGCTTTATCCCACAATGCTACACTAGGACTCCATATTGATTAAGCATAGTCTTGTTTTTTGGTGGGTACAGTGCTGGTTGTGTAATGGTTACAAACTGGGCTGCTACTCTCAAGGTCAGCAGTTAGAAACTACCAGAGGTTCCATGGGGGAAAGATGATGCTTTCTGCTCCTGTAAAGATTTACAGCCTTGGAAACCCTATGGAGAGTTGCTATGAGTCAGAACCAACTCCATGGCATTTAGCAATAACAACACGGTGCAGTGAATTATTTTATATTTCCTTTCTAGTCATGTCTTTTTTTTTTTCTTTTCAACTTTTTGTGAATTGAGTAAAGGTTCACAGAGAAGATCATCAGTTTTATATTCAACAAATCATATACTTTTCTTCATTACATGGTTGTAATCCCCTCCACATACCAACCGTAAACAGTATTTCCCTTATTCCTCCTTGGGTCTCCCACTACCTTTATCTTTCCTCTGCTAACCTCTTTCTTGTTTTAGATTGCCTGTCCTGTCACCCATGTTAATGTGTGTCTATCCTTTAGTCAGTGAATTTCGCTAGCGACACCCCCATAATCATAGTGTTTCCTTTATCAATAAAGCATTTAAAAAAGTGTTTTATTGTGAATTATTTGATAGTTTACATGGGAGAACATTAGCTTTACATTCATCCTATCATATATTGTTTCATTGCCATGGTAACAATCCCCTCCATGCATCATCAACCAACCAAAGGCTATACCCTACAAGCCTGCCCCTTGGTTGTCAGCACACAGCCCCTCTCCCTCTCTGGGTCTAGAGTTCCCAGCCGCTCCATCTCACCATGTCATCGTCTCTGCCTCCATCTCTGGCATCACTGTTTTCCTGGGTAGGATCCCACACTTCACTATTCTCCCTTGATGGTCCCGAGGGCACTCACTCCTGGACTGCAAAGTCAATCACTCCCCTCCTTTTGCTACAAAACGTCTACCTTTACATTTCCAACCCTCACAGTCAGTCCTGATAGCAATTATTCACTGTTGTGCCACATGAGTGCTATCTCCATCTCCTTTCATCAGACCCGCCCAGACAGATTGGATACTACTCAGTGGAGATTCTACCTTCCTCCATGCCCTCTGGATCTAGGCTCCCTCTTGAAAGCTTGTAAGCTAGTCACTTCTTGCCTTTGTAGTTCCCCCATTTTGTGTAGTCAGTGTTTAAATTGCCCATCCCTGTATACCCTGTGTATGGAGGGGGTAGGAATGATGCTGTATAAAGATTTGTTCCCTCTTTTGAGCTACTGCATCCATAGATGTAGGTCAAGTTCAACAAATTGTATAAGATTACTCTTTTTTCCTCTTCTCTCTTCTTCTAGTTGAGTTCTGATCATCTATCTAGCCATTGAAGTCAGGTCAAGTGGGTGTTATCTGCAACTGTGGGTGTTCTTGTGCATATACCCTCACTTCTTATCAACTGGACACTTCACTCTCCACTCTAGTCCTCTGTGACTATGTCACTGACTCTGGGCCCAAGAGTCCCCATGTCTTGCTATACTGCTGGCCACTAGGTCTCCACCTGGGTCTATTGAACGTGGTAGGACTTAGTTCGCAACTTCATTGTTGTTTTTCCCTCACTTCCCCTTATTGGTGACTAATGTGGTCACCAGTCACAGTCAAGAACGCATTTTTAAATAAACTTTTTACAATATTTGCCCTTTTGTGATAGACAAATTTCACTCAGTATAATGTCCTCCAGGTTCAACCACGTTGTGAGGTGTTTCACAGATTCATCATTATTCTTCAACATTTTGTAGCATTCAATTGTGGGTATGTACCAATGCTTATTTAAGCATTCTTCTTTTGATAAGCATTTAGGCTGTATCCATCTTTTTGATATGTTTCTTGTAAATAGCATATGAAAGAATCCTGTTTTCTTATCCATTCTACTCTATGTCTCTTGACTGGTACATTAAATCAGTTTACATTTAGTGTAATTATTAAAAGGTATGAATTGATTGCTGTCATTTTTATGTTGTTGTTTGTGTGTGTATGTGTGCTGCTTTTGGATTCTTTGTTTCACATAATTTTCTGTACTGTGTTCATTTTGTTTGTGGGTTTTCCTTTGCCCTTTCAATGTATTGCCCATTTCTGAAATCTTGATGTAAATCTTCTGGATTTCTGATTGCTGGCTTTATATTCTTTGAAAATTTGCATTTATTTTATCTGTTTGTTTTTGTAGCTTTTTCCTGAATTGTTTTTAAAGATTTTTTTTTTTTTTTTGTGTGTGTGTGTGTGTGTGTTCTACTTGCTTTTCCTGATGAGTCTGAGTAAGTGAAGGTGGGGGCTAATGGTGATTGGATTATAGTTCTGTTGTGAGTGATTGTTAATAGGATCAATTGTGGTTGTAAAAGTTTGGCAATCTAATGATGGTCTTGGTCAATTTTGCCATCCTGCTGGGTATAAAATGAGGCATCTTAGTGATGTGAGTGGGTGTTGTGCTTCTTCACTTGACTAATCAAACTTGCCTCCCTTGACCTCTGGTTCTTGGAACTTGAGTCAGCAGCCTGACCTGATTTGCCAGCCTGTGAGTCAACAGCTTGATCAGGCATGGATGAGGAGAATCCTCCAGACTGACGTCTGAACTGCACATTTGAGTCTTGCCAGCCTCCACTGTCGTGTGAGCCAATTTTTGAAGGGCTGTGAGTTCTGTGAGAAGTTGCAGTCAATTGCGGATCGCTGGGACATGGAAGAGAGAGAATACTGAGGCGAGGAATGTGGTTGATATCAGGGATTATGGGGTAGCATAGCATTTTATTTGCTCTCATAAAGATTTATAGTCTCAGAAACCCTAAGGAGTAGTTTCACTCATCATAGAGGGTCGTTATGTGTCAGAATTGAATTGATGTCAATTCTGGATTTTTATGGATTTAGAGCACTTTAGAAAAGTTTGGTTGTCTTTCTTTAACCTTCAGCTCATAGAGCCCACCCTCATACTCATCCCTCTAAAAGAAATAAATCATTCTTGTAGTGGGAAGTATTTTCAAAAATTTGTAATTGTACAAGTATTAAATGTACACATTTTTTGTTGTAAAATATTTAAGACACAAAAGGCATTTTTCCACACGGTTAAATACTCTTTCACTTACTCCCTATGGCTCCATCTTAGTTTTCTGTCTGTGCCCTTCTAGACTATGAGAGCATGTTCTCAAAGGTGGCTCCAATGAACCAAGTCTCCTTTTCTTCATATCTTTGTGAAGTCCCTTTCCCTTAAATGGAGATTTTCTTAACCAAGAAAATGTAATTTTCTTAACCAAGAAAATGAGGTGGAAATCACAGTGCTTCTTAAAGACTCTAAGATTGCATCATTTATAAAATGACTACACTAGGACTCATAGTTTGGGTATGCCATAATTGTTTAATTATTTGATTTTTGATAAACATTTTTTTGTGTGGGTTTCAAATTTTCACACTTTATAGGCCTTGGAGGAATGAATATCTTTGCAAATACAATTTCATGCGCTTGTGGGAATGTTTTCCTACAAAGAGGAGTCTAGAAATAAAATTATTTGGTCAAATGGCAATCATATTTTTAATATTCATTGGTACTTCTAAATAGTCTTTCAAAAAGGTTTCACCAATTTACACTACCCCCAAAATTATGTGAAGGCCAATTTTCCTGCATCACCTAACTTGACAATTCCAATGGGAGACCAATTTTATCACTTTCTGGTGTTAATTTTAATTTCTCTGATTACTAATCTTTTCAAATGCATTTTGGTCAGTTACCTTTCTTCCTCTGTGATTTCCTTGTTCATGTATTGTACTCATTTTTTTAAAACTCTTTGAGACACTGCATAGGCATTTTTTTTTTTTTTTTTGGTCTGTTAAAATAATTTAAATTATCTCAGTCCTTCAATTGTTTTTAATGGTTTTATGTCATTTTTTGATATACAATAATTATTTCCATGAGTTCATTAAAGCCTTTGAGTTTGGGGTTTTGTTGTTAAATATAGTATTCTCTATTTTTATAATGCTTTTATAATTTAGTTTACTAACTTTTGAACTTTAATTCTTTGTGGATTTATTTTTTCACATGGGATAAACAGATCAGGGTGGTAGCATGTTGGAGGATGTATGCCATTTAGTATGGTGGGGCATACACCATACACCATCATATCAGATCACCTGGGTCCTGGGCAGGGATGTCTCAATGTATATATTTCCCCTCTCATGTATAACTAAATACATCATCACATTTATTGGTCACTCCTATTTTTTTCATTGATTCCCATTGTTGTTGTTGTTGTTAAGTGCCGTCGAGTCGGTTTCGACCCATAGCGACCCTGAATAGGGTTTCCGAGGCTGTAAATCTTTACGGGAGCAGAAAGCCTCATCTTTCTCCCACGGAGCAGCTGGTAGTTTCGAACTGCTGACCTTCCGGATCGCAGCCCGATTCGTAACCACTACGCTACCGTATTTTCTGGACTCTAGCAACAATACTTAACAACAACAAACAACAACAACAATAACAGACTCTTGGTGTGGTGCTATAGGATCAGCACTGGACTGTGAACCACTAGGTCAGCAGTTTAAATCCACCAGCTGCTTCTCAGAAATCCTATATGGATGGGGTTGCTATGAGTCAGAACCAACTCAACAGCACTTAAAAACAATAATAGCAACAAATTCTAATCCCTTTCCTCATTTGTCTATTCTAACTTGAACAGCACATACGTTTAATACATTTCTTGCTGTTTTTGGAGTCTGTGGATAGTGCAAATGGTTAATGTGCTCAACTGAAAACTGAAAGGTAGGAGATTCAAATCCACCCACAAGTGCCTTGGAAGAAAGGCCTGGCCATCTACTTCTGAAAAATCAGTCACTAAAAACTCTATGCAACATAGTTCTTTTCTGATATACTTGGAGTTGCCATGAGTTGGAGAAAACACTACGGCAACAGGTTTTTTTGTTTGTTGTTATTGTCAGTTTTATCTGTTTTTCACAACTTTTTTTTGTGTTCAGAAGGATAAATTGAGAAAAGATTGAAGACATCAAAGATTTCATTTTGCTTGGATCCACTATCAACACTCATGGAAGCAGCAGCCAAGAAATCAAACAATATATTGCATTAGGCAAATCTGCTGCACAAGACCTCTTTAAAGTGTTCAAGAGCAAAGATATCAGTTTGAGGACTAAGGTGTGCCTGACCCAAGCCATTGTATTTTTAATAGCCTCATATACATGTGAAAATTGGACAATGAATAAGGAAGACTGTAGAATTGATGCATTTGAGTTATAGTGTTGGAGAAGAATATTTAGGGTACCATGGACTCAGTGAAGAATAAGCAAATCTGTGTTGGAAGAAGTACAGTCAGAATGTTCCTTGTAGGCAAGAATACTGAGACTTCATCTCTCATACTTTAGACATTTTATCAGGAGTCACCAGTTCCTGGAGAAGGACATTATGCTTGATAAAGTGGAGGGTCAGTGAAAAAGAGGAAGATCTTGAATGAGATGAATTGACACCATGGCAGTAGCAATGGGCTTAAAATGTAGCAATGATTGTGAAGCTGGCGTTGAACAGGGCAATGTTTCCTTCTGTAGTGCATAGGATCGCTATGAGTTGGAATCGACTTGATGGCACTTAAAACAATAATAACAAAACCAAAGCAATCTACAGATAAAATGCTATCCCAACCCAGATTCAGTATCATTCATTTTTTTTAAAGGTTTTTATTGTTGTTTGAGTGAAAGTTTACAGGGCAGGTCATCAGTTTTACATTAAACAAATCATACACCTTGTTTCATTACAATGATTATAATCAACTCCACGTACCATCAGTTAACAGTATTTTTCTCTATTCACTTTAGCTTTAAAAAAACTTTTTTTTTTTTTTTTTAAAACACTCAGGCCTGTATAATAATTTACACCACCAAAGAGCACATTCTGAAAATCTATCTCCTGGTTGCCATCTCATAGTCCCTCTCTTCCCATGAATCTAGAGTCCTCAGCTGCTCCCTCTCTCCATGTCCCCATCTCTGCCTCCATTTCTAGTATTGCTGCTTCTCAGGATAAGGTCTCTTTTTCTGCTTGTGCTCTTCTCCTTTGATGGTCCTAGGGTCCTTTGCTTCTGGACTGTAAGATTAACTACTCCCCTGTTTTTGTTACAAAACTTCTACCTTTACAATCGTGACAGTTGCAATTAGTCATGATAACAATTACTCACTACTGAATCATAAGACTCTTATCCCCATCTCTTTTAACCAGACTCATCTAGACAAGATGAAAACTATTCAGTGGGGACTCTTTCTTACCCCCCACACTATTACACTAAACTCCCTCTTGAAACCTTGCAAGCCAGTCACTTTGTGCCTTTATCGCTTCCTCATTTTAGGTAGCGAATGTCTAAATTACCTATCCCTATCTACCCTGTATACGGCGGTTATAGCATTGATACTTGATGTGAAGACGCCTTCCCTCTCTGTTGGTATTTAGAGTTACTACCTCCATGAGTATAGGTCAAGTTCATTAAATTGTTCATCATTAAATTGTTCCTTCATTAACATTTTTTTTGTTCTTTTTTTTTTTTTTTTAAATTCATTCTTCCTCTAGTCGAGTTTTGATTATCAAGCCATTGAGGCTAGGTCAAAAGGGTACTGTCTGTAATTTTGGGTATTCTTGTGTTCCTCCTCTCACTTCATATTAGCTGGATGCTTCACTCTCAGGTCTAGCCCTCTGTGGCTATGTCCTTGTCCATGGGTTCAGGTGTTTCCAGGTCTCACCACACTTTGGACTGACCAGCCTTTCCTCTTCTCTCTCTCATCTCCAGGTCAACAGGAGTAGAAAGTCAGTAGAACATGGTTGAACTCAGCCTATATCTTTATTGCTGCCTTTTCCCCTCTTCCACTCACCTGTAGACCAATGTGGTCATCAGCAAGTTTAAATGCCTGCTCATGTGCTCCCTTTGAGTTTCAGTCTTAGAGGGGGCTTTGTCCTGAAGGAACTTGATTGCTTGCCTTGAAGGCTTCCTGGTAAACAACTTGTAGTAGCCAGTCATACTGCATTTTTGTTTTGGGTTTTTCCTGATGATCTTTCTTTGAAGATGTATCTTCTGTCACTCTAGCTATTCCAGGTTGGTCTGCTTGTCCTTGCTAGTGGGAATGTCCCATCTTATAAGGTTCTGGATGGGGCTCAGGATTCCACCTAAGATCTTATATACTGCAAAGGCTTTGCAAGAAGCCTATTTCACTGGGCAAGTTCCAGAACCCCTTTTAGGTATTCCAATCAGTTATAGGCTGAAGACGGGCTTACAAGCTTTCTGTAATAATGTTTCCCGACATTCCCTTCTATCCCACTCAAGTGTCTATTTTGCAATAGTAGTCAAGGGAAACCAATAGACATAAGACAGTCAAGCATCTTAGTATTATTTCCCCTCGTCAAAATATGCCTTGATCCCTGTATCACAGAGCCCTGTTTTTCCAAGGTTGAACATGCATCACTATTTACCTCTGTCCCATTTAGCCCATGCAAACCTATCTCAGCATTACCCTATCTACCTTGTTCTTCAATCCCTCCCCCTTCTTGTGTACTGTCTTCCCCAACACCCGAACTATGATGTGTCTCCCCTACCTTGCGCTCTATGATAGCCTCCCTCCACCTCCCCGAAGTCCCCTACTCTAACCCCACCGGCAACCAACAAAGAAATTTTTTTTTTTTCTTTTTAGTATGGGTATCTTTTCTTAAACTTTTACAATAATGGTCTTATGCAATATTTGTCCTTTTGTGACTGACTAATTTCACTCAGTGTTATGTCCTCAAGGTTCATCCATGTTATACGGTGGCTTGCAGCTTTCTTGTTATTTTTTAAGGCAGCATAATATTCCGTTGTGTGTATGTACCAAAATTTATTTATCCATTCTTCCATTGATGGACACTTAAGCTGTCTCCATCTTTTTGATATTGTGAATAGTGCTGCTACTTAACATTGACATGCATATATCTACTCATGCTATGGCTCGTATTTCTTGGGAATATATACCAAGTAGAGGAATTGCTGGATCATATGGTATTTCTGTTTCCAATTTTCTGAGGAAGCATATACTGTTTGACAGAGTGGCTGGACCATTTTGCATTACCACCAGCAATAAGGAGAGTCCCAGTCTCTCCACATCCTTGCCAGCATTTATTATCGTCTGCATTTTTGAACTTCATTGTTATTGCTGGTGTGAGATGATATCTCATTGTTGTTTCTATTTGCATCTCTCTAATGGCTAATGATCGTGAACATTTCTTCATATGTTTGTTGGCTGCCCAAAGCTCCTACTTGGTGAAGTGTCTGTTCATGTCCTGTGCCCATTTTTAAATTGGGTTATTTGTCTTTTTCTTGTAGAGATGTTGTTTTCTAGAGATTTTAGAAATTAGTCCCTTGTCTGATATGTTATTGCAAAAGATTTTTTCCTATTCTGTGGGCTCCCTTTTGGTGAAATCCCTTGATGCACATAAGTTTCTAATTTTTAGAATGTCCTAATCATTTATTTTGTCTGTTTTAGTTTGCATGATTTTCACAATGTTTTGTAGTCTGTGTGTGCCGAGGATTAGAGCCCTTAAATTTGTCCATATATATATATATATTTGATGACCTTTATAATTCTGGTATTCACATTTAGGTGTTTAATCCATGTTCTTTGTATATGGAGTGAGGTAAAGGTCTTGTTTCAATCTTTTGCATATCACTTTCCAGTTCTGCCCCCACCATCTGTTGAAGAAACTATGTCTTTCACACTCAATGTACTTTGACTCTTTGTCACAGATCAATTGGCTGTACGTGGATGGGTTAATTTCTGGATTCTTAATTCTGTTCCATTGATCCATGTAGCTTTCATTGTACCAGTACCAGGCTGTTTTTTCTTTTCTTAAATGTTTTATTGTGAATTATGTGATAGTTTATATGGGAGAACATTAATTTTACATTCATTCTATTGTATATAGTCTCATTGCCATGGCTACAATTCCCTCCATGCATCATCACCCAACCAAAGGGTATAACCTGCAATCCTACCCCTGTACTCCCCAGGTCTTCAGCACACAGTCGCTCTCCCTCTCTGGATCTAAAGTCTCCAGCTGCTCAATCGTTCCACGTCATCATCTCTGCCTCCATTTTAGGCATCACTGCTTCTCTGGGTAGGGTCCTGCTCTCCACTCTTCTCCCTTGATGGTCC
>NW_006408723.1:1880412-1905541 GCF_000296735.1 Chrysochloris asiatica | reverse complement strand
TCCGTGGCTGCTCTGATCCTTTCCCCGCTTAGCCCCACACAAAATGGCGGCTCTTGAGCAGCTGAGTTTTCCAAACCAGGAAGAAATGGATTTCTTTCTTCTGCCACAAACTCCCCAGTTGCAAGTCTTCCAACCTTCTAAATACTCCTTTATAAGTGGTTCAGAGTTCTGGGACCATCCCCTGAGCCTTCTTTTTCCTGTATTCTGTGTTGTTCCTGGCAGAGCTTGTCACTGTACTTCCACCCGATCCGCCATCTTCCCGTCAGTACCAGGCTGTTTTGACCACTGTAGCCATGTTGTAAATTTTGAAATCAAGGAGTGAGAGGCTTCCAACTTTGTTTTTCTTCTTAAGCAGTGCTTTGCTTATTCTGGATCTCTTTCATTTCCATATAAAGTTCGTAATGTTTTTTCCATCTCTCTAATGAATGTCGTTGGAATCTGGATTGGGATTGCATTGTATTTGCAGATTGCTTTATGTAGTATTGACATTTTCACAATGTTAGTTCTTCGTATCCAGGAGCATGGTATAATCTTCCATTTTTGAAAGTCTCTTTTGGTTTCTTGTAGTAGTATTCTATAGTTTTCTTTGTATAGGTCCTTTGTTTCTCTACTTACATTTATTCCTAAATATTTCATCCTTTGGGTGGCCATTGTAAATGGTATTACCTTCCTAATTTCCTTTTCAGTGTTGTCATTATTAGTGTAGAGGAATCCAATTGATTTTTATATGTTGATCTTGTACCATGCCACTTTGCTCAATCTTCCAATGAGTTGCAGTAGTTTTTTTGCTGAGTTTTTGGGGTTTTCTATGTACAGGATCATATCATCTGCAAATAGAGTTTTACTTCCTCTTTGCCAGTTTGGATGCCTTTAATTTTCCTATCTTGCCTTATAGCTCTGGCTAACACTTCCAAAACAATATTGAATAGGAGTGGTGATAAAAGGCATCCTTGTCTGGTACCTGTTCAAAAGGGGAAGACTCTCAGTTTCTCTGAAGTTAGCTGATGGTTTTGTATATATTCTCTAAATTATGTCTAGGAATTTCCATTCAATCCGTACTTTGTTGAGTGTTTTTTATCAGGAATGGATGTTGGATTTTGTCAAATGCCTTTTCTGCATCAATTGATATGATCATGTGGTTCGTTTCCTTTTTCTTATTTATGTATTGGATTACACTGATTATTTTTCTGATGTTGAACCATCCTTGCATCCCTGATATGAATCCCACTTGATCATGATGTATTATCTTTTTGATGTGTTGCTGAATTCTGTTGGCTAGGATTTTGTTGAAAATTTTTGCATCTATGTTCATGAGAGATATTGGTCTATAATTTTCCTTCTTAGTGTTCTCCTTCCTTGGTTTTGGTATGAGGGTATGCTTGCTTCATAGAATGTATTAGGAAGGTTTCCATCCTTTTCTATATTCTGGAATAATTTGAGTAGAATTGGTGACAGCTCTTTCCTGAATATTTGGTAAAACTCACGAGTAAAACCATCTGGACCTGGACTTTTTTTGTTTGGGAGTTTTTTGATTACCTGGTCATTTTCTTCCTTTGTTATAGGTCTGTTTAAGTTTTCTAATTCTCTTTGTGTAAGTTTAGGTAGGTTGTGCTTTTCTAAAAATGTATCAGTCTCCTCTAGGTTTTCAAATTTATTGGAGTATAACTCTTCATAATATTTTGTTATTATCCATTTTATTTCTGTTTGCTCTGTTGTGGCATCACCCAGGTGATTTCTTATGTGTGTTATTTGTGTCTTCTCCCTCTTTTATTTTGTTATATTTGCCTGTGGTGTGTTGATTTTATTATTTCTTTCAAAGAACTAGCTTCTTGTCCTGTTGATTCTATCTATAGTTTTTCTGTTTTCTATCTCATTTATTTTTGCTCTAATCTTTATTGTTTTCTCTCTTCTGTTGATTGTAGGTATTTTTTGTTGGTTTGCTTCTAGTTGTTGGAGATGTTGTATTAATGTGTTGATTTTGGTTCTTCTTTTTTGATGTGTGCATTTATTGCAATGAACTGCCCTTTCAAATTGCTTTTGCCGTGTCCCAAAAACTATGGTATGTTGTGTTTTCATTCTCATTTGTTTCTAGGAACTTTCTGAATTTGCATTTTATTTCTTCTACTACCCAGTTGCTTTTCAGCAGGGTGTTATTCAGTTTCCATATATTTGACTTTATTTCCTTGGTCTTCCTATTGTTGATTTCTAGTTTTATGGCATTGTGATCTGAGAAGATTCTTTGTAGTATTTTGATGTTTGTAAATTTATGGTGGCTTGTTTTGTGGCCTAACATATGATCTATTCTGGAGAATGTTCCATGTGCACTGGAAAAGGATGTGTATTGTGCTGTTGTTGGGTTGAATGCTCTGTACATATCTATGAGATCCAGTTGGCAGATTGTGTTGTTTAGTTCCTCTGTGTCTTTGTCAAGTTTCTTTCTGATTGTTTAAATATCATTCTTTAAAGGGATGGAAAAACTAAAATCACTAACTTTATGTGACTCCTGGTGTGGTGCTGTATGATCAGCACTGGACTTCAAACCATAAGGTTAGCAATTCAGACCCAATAGCTGCTCCTTGGAAACCCTATACAGAGTTGCTATGGGTTAGAACTGACTGGATGGCATTTAACACCAATAACAATTTTATATGGAAAGAAAAGTGACCCCGGAGAAGCAAAGCACTTCTGAAAAAGAGGGAGTCTGGTGTGGCTCTGTGGGATAATGCACTGGACTGCAAAGTTGTTTTGAACCATAAGTTTGGTGGTTCAAATTCACCAGCCACTTCTTGGAAACTCTGTATAGAGTTGCTGTGAGTTGCAACTGACTCAATGACACTTACCAACAACAATGACAACAACAAATGCAGAACAAAGTAGGCAGTCTCTCACTTCTTGATCACAAAACCTGCTACACAGACACAGTATTTGAAACAACCTAGTAATGGTAAAATGAAAGACACATAGATCAATGGAACATATTTGAGAACCCAGAAGTAAATCCATCACCACTGCTCAATTGATCTTTGACAAAGGGCCAAAACTTATTAAATGAGGAAGAGATAATATCTTCAACAAATGGTTCTGGCAAAACTGGAAATCCATTTGCAAAAGAATGAAACAAGACTACCATACGCAAAACCAAACTCAATGTGGATTAAAGAACTAAATGTAAAACCTGTTGTTGTTGTTAAGCGCCGTTGAGTCTGTTATAACTCATAGTAGCTTTGTATATGGTTTCTGAGTAGTGGCTGGTGGGTTTGAACTACCGACTTTGTCATTGGTTCAAACTGACCTTGAGGTCTGGTGTTTATCTTGCAGCACCACACTAGAACTCCTTAAATGTAAAACCTAGAACTATAAAAATCACCAATATGAAAATAGGGACAAACTTACGGGATCTGATACATGGTATAGATACACTATCAAATGTAACTGGAAACACACAAATAACAGAAGACAACATAGGTGACTGGGACCTCCTAAAAATTAGAGACTTATGTGCGTTGAAAGATTTCATCACTAGAATAAGAAGAGAAACAGAGTCTGGAAAACTTTTTTTGGCAATGAAACAATGGTCTATGTTCTAAAATATAGAAGACACCAACACCAAAGCAAGAAGAGAGCAGAAAATTCAATTAAAAATGGATAGATGACATGAACAGACACTTCATCAAAGAGGACATTCAGGCAGCTGACAAACATATGAGGAAATGCTCACAAATCAAAACAACAATGAAGTATCATCTAACTTCAGAATTAAAAGCAAAATTCAGAAAACTAGAAAACAACAAATGTTGTTGGGGAGGGTGTTGGGAGACTGGACCCTTCTACATTGCTGGTGGGACTATAAAATGGTGCAGCCACTGTGAAAACAGTGTGTCGCCTTCTCAGAAATTGGAAATAGAAGTGTCGTATGACCCAGCAGTACCTGTACTTGATATATAACCTTACAATATAGGAGTTAAGCCACAAATACATTATGTACTTCCACATTCATTTTAGCACTATTCACAAGAGGAAAAAGATTGAGAAACCTAAATGCCCATTAACAGAAGAATGGTTAAAAAAAACTTTGGTACATATAGCATACACACAATGGGATACTACTACCCAATGTTGAAGAATAATGATAAATCTGTGAAACACTTCATAACATGGATGAACCTGGAGAACGTTATACTGAGTGAAATTAGTCAATCACAAAAGGACAAATATTAGATGAGACCACTATTGTAGAAAGTCAAAACAAGGTTTTCATACTAAAAGAAACAGTCTATGATGGTTACCAGGGGTGAAGGAGAAAAGAGAGTTATTCACTGGTTAGAAGGTAGACACGTGTTTACTTGGGTGATGGGGAAGGCAAAATACAGCAAAAGGAAGGCTGGCAGAGGAAAGATGAAGGTGGGGGAGGACACAGGGAGGAGAGCAAGAGTTAAAGTGAGTAGAGGTAAATACTGTTAGCTGATGGTAAGTGGAGGGAACTGTAATTGTTGAAATGAAATGAAGTGTATGATTTGTATTTAAAAACTTATTAAAGCATACAGATGTAAGTTTTATTGATTCTTATCATTGTATCTTTTAGCTTCCATCCTCCTCTTTTTTGTACTTAATGTTTCTCAGAAAGGATTCTTTCAGTGAGCAATTGTGGGTGGTTAACTTTCTGAGTCCTTACTTTGCCCTCCCACTTGAATGCTGGTTTGGGTGAATATGAAATTCTTGGCTCAATACTTCTCTTCTTCAGACTTTTAAAGACATTATTTGTCTTCGTTTATTTGCTGTTGGGAGTCTTTGGGTAATATAAACTGGTAATACATTACTCAGCTGCCAACGGAGGTTTGAGTCAATGTAAAGGCATACATAATTAAACACTGCACTGCGAACCACAAGGTCCACAGCTGGACCCTGCCAGCTGCTCCTGCGGGGATAGATGAGGCTTTCTATTCCTGCAAAGATTTGAAACCTTGGAAACCCTGTACAGGGTTGCTGTGAGTTGGAATGGACTCAACAGCACTTAAAAACAACAACAAAGGTGTCATGAGAGAAAGACGTGGTTTTCTACTTTGGGAAAATCAGTCAATGAAACCACTAAGGAGCACAGCTCACCCTGACATGTGTGTCACCATGACTAAGGGTCGATTTGATAGCAACTGGTTTATTTGGTACTGAAATAGAATACAAAAGTTATCCAAGTCTCTTTCCTTTGTAAGTAACCTGTGCTTTCTCCCTCACTGGATGCATTAGAATGTCTCTGTCTTGATCCTTTTGTCCTGAAACTAAGCTGCCACATGCAGACCCTTATTCTCATTTCTTCTCAAAGCCCAGAAGACATGCACATTCCTGCCTTTCTCAAACAATTAACATTTTACTCTATCCAGTTTTAACATTCTTCCCCTCTTTTTTTCTGGAATTCCTATGAGGCAGATGTAGAAACTTCTGGATCAATTCTCCAAGACTTTATATTCCATTCTTTTTTTTTGGTTCTTTGAACTTCTCTATGGGAGGCTTCTGGGCTAGAGATCTAGCTTTCATAGTGATTCTTCTGCTGTGTATATTTCACTCTGGAGGCCATTGTCTTAATTTTCTGTATATACCCCAAAGCAATAGATTTTCTCTCTGCTAGCAAGAACTAGATCTGGAATGGACAAAGCAAACTCTCATTCTCAGTGGTGGCCACAGTTAAACAAAAAAACAATAATATCAGCTCTTCTCAAAGTAATAGGAAACTCTACCTTGAGGACAAACAGTTTTGAGGGGTATAGAAACTTGGGGCAAAAAAAAAAAAAAAAGATTTTAAAGTCCTTAAGGAAAAATATATGAAGGACTTCAGATTTCATGGAAAGATTTAATTATTTTTCCACGAACTTTTGGAAGCCCCGTTATGCATATATAAGATTATCCAGAAATTGATAAGTAAAATGCAACAGAATGAAGTTTAGGAAGAAGTCCATACAGAAATAAGAATTCAATATACCACAAAATTGGCATATCATTTCAGGAAAATAAAACAGATAAATTATTTAATAAGTTGTTGTTGTTAAGTACCATGGAATCAGTTCTGAGTCACAGGGACCCTGCGCAGGGTTTCCAGGACTGAAAATCTTCACAGGAGCAGAAAGCCTCATCTTTCTCCCGCGGAAACTGCTAGTAGTTTCGAACTGCCGACCTTGAGGTTAGCAGACCAATTCATAACCACTACACTACCAGAGCTCCTTATTGAATAAGTATGCTAATATAAATAATAGACTACCTGGAGGTTAAATATTATAACTTATACCAGACCCTATAGAGAAAAATAAATCCCAAATAGATTAAAGCACTAAATGAAAATTGAATTAAAAATTTAAATAGATAGATATATAATAAACCAATGGGTAAATAGATATTGTTAACATAAAATCAAAGATTCAAGAATTTGGAGACAGGATAAGCTTCTCAAGCAAGACAGGACATTCAGAAGTCATGTAGAAAATGATAGACATATTTAATTAAAGTCAGTAATAATTTTTGTTACATTAGTGTTAGCATTATCAAAAAAACATTGATATTACAGGGAGAGAAAACACTTGCTCTTCATTGTGGTTGTTAAGTGCCATTGAGTTGTTTCCAACCCATAGTGACCCCATATAGAGTTTCCGAGGAGTGGCAGGTGAGCTTGAACCACTAACCTTGCAGTTTGAACTGACTTTGCAGTCCCGTGCATTAACCCACAGCACCACACCAGGATTCCTCTTCATTGTTAGTAAAGGACAAATTGCTATAGACTCTTAGGAGTATAATCTAGTAGTAACGTCTGTCAAAGATTAGTTCCTTCATTCTTGATACATGATAAAACATAGATGGACCTTAAAAACTTTATGCTCCCTGAAATAAGTCAATTACCAAAGGACAGAGACACTGTCTGTTCTCAGTTATATGAAATAACTAGAAGAGGCAAGTGTATGGAGACCAAATTCTATTAGTGGTTCTCAGGAGCGGGAAGAAGGGGAAAAGAGGAAGTAATTGTTCAGGAAATAGTGTTGTTTATGGTTATGGGAAATTCAGCAACAATTATGGGTTATAGTTATACAATATGATTAATGTAATTGACATAACTAAATTGTACACATGGAAAATATTGAATTGGCAAATGTGTAGAGTTTTAAAGAAATAAAACAATTTCCCAATAATTAAGATATATATGCTGTTGATACGGTTGTTGTTAAGTGTCATCAAGTTGGTTTTGACTTATAGTGACACTGTATAGGGTTTCTGAGGAGCAGCTGGTAGGTTTGAATCACCGACCTTGTGGTTAGCAGTTCAGGGTTTACTGTGTCATAATGGGCTCCAAGGTGTATGCTTAAGGGGTTTTATTACATGGCTGTTTGTGGGGGCAAAAATAATGGGGCATAACCAAAATATATATTAATAGGGAAACAAATAAATTGCATACATGGAATATCAACCATATATACATACATATGGGAATATTGTCTGGTTCTGTAGGATAAGCACTGGCCTGCTTTTGTCATTAGCTGTTACCGTGTTGACTCCTGGACTCATGGTGATCCCATGCACATCAGAAAGAACAAAACACATTGTCTGGCCCCACGTCCTCCCAGGCTTAGTGGCAGATCAGACTGTTGTGATCTGTAGAATTTTCATTGACTGATTTTCTTAAGTAGATCACCAGGCCTTTCTCCCTCATATGTCTTAGAATGGAACCTTTGTTGAAACCTGGTCAGCACCATAGCAACAACAAACCTTCACTGACAGATAGATGAGTGGTGGCTGTGATGAAGTGCATTGACAGGCAGTCAAACCTGAGTCTTCACAAGGAAGGTGAGAAATCTACCACTGTGCCACCCTATTGGGTTTTTCTGATACCCGATTCAGGATCATTGCACATATGTTTTTCAGCCTTTCCAGTTTTTTTCTTCCATTTTTGCCCCCTTCCTTTTCTCTTTAAGCATTTTTCCATTTAATGCCTACTTCATTTTTCCTATTTATCACCATTAGAATGACTTACAAAGGATGTTCACTAGTGCATTATCTGTTAGCCTTAGAGCAGCTCTAGTAGGGAAGTGGAGGTCTTACCATGATTCTCTCATGGCCGTGGTGCTGGTATCCCATACTCTGCTGGCATGGCTCATGGTATTTCCATAATTCTCCAATCAATATGTTGTGGTGACATTTGCATAACCTTGCGATGATCATTGTGGTCATACTGACCATACTGTATAACATTGGTCATGAGTGGTGGTGGTATTCATGTAACTATAATGTTGGCAGGGATGTTCCCATAAATCAGTGATGTTGTGCTTTGTATTCCCAAAACTCTAGGCCAGTGAGGGAAGCACCACCCACTGAGAAGCTGAGCTGTTAGTAACTCTATAACCCTGCAAGGCTAACAGGGATTTCACATAACTCTTCAAATGTGGTACTGTTCTTGTGAATGCCATTGAGTAGGTTCTGACTCGTAGGGACCCTGTATGAGGATTCCAAGGAGCAGCTGGTGGGTTTGAACCACCAATCTTGTGGTTAGCAGTCCAGTACCATACCAGGACTCTTCAAAGGTGATGATAGCATCCACACAACTCTTAGAAAGAAGGTGGACATGACATTCATGTAATTCTGCAAATGCAGTCATGATTATGTATGCATAACTATGCAGTGCTGGTTATGGTATTCATATAATTATGCAATATTATCTGAGATATATACATCATTTGGTAACATTGGTGAAAGTATTAAAATGAATGTGTGACAGTGGCGATGGTATTACAAAAATTGACAACAGTAGTTGTGGTGGTATTCAAATAACTGTGACGGTCACTGGCTGTAGTATTTACATAAGTACAACAGTGGATGTGGTATTCACTTAACTGTAATGATGTTGCTGGTGCTATCTACAGAACTGCAGCATTGGTGGTGGCAATATTCACATGCTCTTCGTTGTTGTTGGTGTTAGTCACAGAACCCTGTAACATATGTCATAATGGGGTAACATTCAGATATCTCTCCAACAGAGGATATAGGACGCATAATTCTCTGATGTTTGTTTTTGTTGTTGTTGAGTGCTGTC
The DNA here is from genome assembly GCF_000296735.1 of Chrysochloris asiatica. Lineage (NCBI taxonomy): Eukaryota > Metazoa > Chordata > Mammalia > Afrosoricida > Chrysochloridae > Chrysochloris > Chrysochloris asiatica. The sequence continues at coordinate 1,896,480 of NW_006408723.1, read as the reverse complement.
GAGTTGATTCTGACCCATAGCGACCCTGTATAGGGTTTCCAAGGAGTGACTGGTGAGCTTGAATCACTCACCTTGCAATTCAAACGACTTTGCAGTCCAGCACAGTGCCACACGTTTTGGTGATATTTAAATAGCTCTGTGGGCTTAATCCTAATCATATTAACATAACTCTGAAGCCTTGTTTGTGATATTTACCTTTCTGTGCAATGGTGATCATGGTCAAATTCATGTAACTGCAGTGTTGGATATGCAATCCACATAACTGCTTCTTTGTTGTTGTTAAATGCTTTTGAGTTGGTTCTGACCTATACCGACCCTGTATAGTTTCAGAGGAGTGGCTGGTGACTTTGAACTGTCTACCTTGTGGTTCAAACTGACCTTGAAGTCAAGTGCTTATCCTTCAGCACCACACCAGGACTGTCTCTTTAATTGGACAATATTCACATACTAATGATGGTAGTGGAGTCCTGGTGTGGCGTGCGGGCTAATGCATCAGACTGCAAAGTCATTTCAATTGCAAAGTCAGTGATTCAAGCTCACCAGCTGCTCCTTGGAAACCCTATACAGGGTCACTATGGGTCAGAATTGACTTGATGGCACTTAACAACAACAACAACAAAAATGATGGTAGTGGTGGCCGTGTGCTCTGAGATGATAGTCATGGTATTCTCATAAATCTCTGAAGTTGGTTGTGGTAATTATATAACTTTATGATGATGCTGGTGGCATTCTTGTGCCACTGAGAAGTGGTATTCACATATCTCTGGTGTTCACTGAACCCTGTTATGGTACTCAACAGTTGTTTACACATAAGTCCTTGACTCTATTCACATAACACAGTGATGATGTTGGTTATAATCATATGACTCTAATCACATGACTCTGCATCAGCATTCTTTATATCCATATAGCGCTGGACATTGTTTGTGCTATCATATATTTCTGTAAGCATGGTTGTAATTTTCACATAACTTTTCTACAGAGTTGGTGGTGGCATCCACATAGTACTTTGATGGTAGTGGTGGTGGACCTTATTTACTTCTATGAACATGGTTGTGGTATTCTCACAACTCTATGATGTTGCTGCTTGAATTTGCATAATTCTGTGTCTTTGGGGACTAAGATATTCCATAACTGCAATATTGGCTGCAGTATTAACATGACTGTGGTGTTAGTAGTGGTATTCCCATAATTTAGCAATGCTGTTGTTTGTGATTTTTTTATAATTCTGAAATGCTGGTTGTTGTGCTGTTCACATTATTCATTGATGTTACTGATAATGGTATTCATATAATTCTATGATGGTAGTGGTAGTCTTCATACAACTTGTAATAGTAGTGTTGGTATTCACACAACACTGTGTGTATCTACATAACTGCAGCGTTGGTGGTTTGAGTAGTATTTACATTTTATTGGTGTAGAAACAGGCTCAGAGAAGTTTAAAGTTTTGTTTAAAGTTACATGAATTCCTAGAGTGAAGACTCACACTCTGTAAGAGTAAAACTTTAAAGATTTATAGAAAGTCCGGAGATGGTGTTGATCTGGTAAACCTCCAAATTACCGAGTGAAAATGGCTGCTCCTCTGGACAAGAAAGGCTGGCATACTTACACAGACAGAGCAGGAACCAAGGCTACAAAACCTTGATTGGCTAAAAAGCAGTCATGGAAGCTGAAGGTGGGATATCTGAGAGCAGAGGCTTAGCGGGGCTGGTGGATTACATGATTGGTTGAAGGTACGTAATTACAAGTGTAGGTGCTTTTTAGTTAATGACAGGATGGCCAGAGGACAAATGGCAGGACAGGTTTGTCTGGGAGCCCGTTATTGAAACTGTTTTCCCAAGCATGTTTGTTCCTGGGTATCCATTGCATAAATGAGTTATCGGTAATGCTGTGTGTCCTGACTATTGGGGCACAGGCTGTATTGCATCATGCATCTGCTGAGCATAGAGGAAGGAACCCCTGTGAATAGCTTATAGCATTCTGTATCTGCCAGGCCACAGAGTAGGAAAGGGTTTCCTTCATGGCTTAGGGTTTATGTCAGCACAAAGGTTAGAAAAGTTACTGTCTGAACAGTTATAAAATCCAACATGGATCCTAACTTATGCCAACACTTAAGATAGAGTTCAGCTTTGCTGTTAGGCGTCTCTGTTCACACACAGCAAATGCCTCTGCTTTTAGACTCGTACAATGACAACGTATGATAGGCTGAGTCTAAAATTCAACATTTCTGAATAATTTAAATGCAATTTTTTCTCTGCCACATCATGAGATTTCTTCTTGCTAAGTCTAAATTTAAAAACATTGATGTAAAATAGCTGTATCTTTAAACTTCTCCAGGGCTTTGGAGTGCAAATAGTATAGCGCTACTATTTTAATTCTTCGTCTATAATTTAATTATGTCTATAAATTTACCACAAATATACATTTTCCTGTGTGGATCTGATCAAAATTTAGCTACAAATGTAGAAGTATAAATTAGAATTTCTGAAAGTTTAGGTTAAATAATGCTGAAGAGAGTTTTCTGAAAAATTAAAATGGGGGTTTGTTGTTGTGGTTAAGTGCCATAGTGATCCTGTATTGGCTTTCCAAGGAATAGCTGGTAGTTTTGAACTGATGACCTTGTGTTCACAGTCCAGTGCTGATCCTACAGCACCACACTAGGAGTCCCTTTGGGGGAGGGGGTAATGCATAGCTTACTTATAGAAACACAAATATATTTATTAGATAAAAAGAACTTTAGTTCTGGTGAGATTGTAGTTCATATAGTGTTTTTCTTTCTTTAAAAAAATTATAAACATCTGGAAGCATTGTGAAGGACTTGGTATATGATGTAGGGTCCTGGGAGTGGTTAACATGGCAGATACATGTTTAAGCAGTCACTGGATTATACATTTAAGAGTTCTGCATTTACTATGTGCACTACTAAAGAACATAATCCTAAATATAATAAAGTACAAATGGGCTTTAGAAAGTATAGTGCCTTTATAAGCACTAAGGACAGTTTTTTTTTATGGGTACGAATCATTGCTTTTATTGAAACAGAACAGAGTCTCATAATAGAATATGGAGTTAAAAGATAATTTAAGAAGTGTGAATGACTTCTATAAATCCCTTGCTTAATTTATGAACTATCTTTTCTTATCTCTTTCTGGACTCATAATTTACATTTTTCCTTTGCAGTACTTGGGGTGCATTGAAGTTCTACGCTCAATGAGATCTCTTGACTTCAGTACAAGAACACAGATTACCAGGTAAGCCCTCTTCCTGTGATTTTACTTCTAAAAGGAATGATTATCAGATGTTACTAGCCTATACATTTCCTGAACGAGAAACTAGCTCATGGATTGCTAGTGATTGGCTGGTAATAGTAGATCAGGACCTCATTGTAGTCAACATCTCTTATTCATCCATGTTTATTACACATGCTTCTTGACATGTGTTCTTGAAAGACCCCACCATGCTCCTGGAAGATTTTTTAAGAGTCAGATTACAGGCAGATGAAGATACCTGAGTATTTGTCTTTTTTTTTAATGTACAAAGCTATAATACAGGATTGGTACTTTAAATTATGCAGAACTGTGTTGCTTGCATTTTAAAATGAAAATATCGAATGTCGGAGTAGAATTTCGAATACTATACATAGAAAAGAATATGTATCAAACTGGGAGTAGAAATATTAATGGTGATAGGTAATTTAGTAAAGGAACCTGGGTAGTATAGTGGATTAAGAGAAATTTGAATCTACCAGTCACTCCGTTGGAGAAAGATGAGGCTTTCTGTTCCTGTAAAGATTTATAGTCTTGGAAACCCTATAACTGATTTGACAGCATACAACCACCACCAACCCATAGGTAACTTAGTAAGCAGACCCATTGTTTACATTGTATGTGATTTTGATCATGTTTGTAAGGAGCTCTGGTAGCGTAGTGGTTATGAATCAGGCTGCTAACCTCAGGGTCAGCAGTTCGAAACTACCAGCTGTTCCACGGGAGAAAGAGGAGGCTTTCTGCTCCCATAAAGATTTACAGCCTCGGAAACTCTGTGCTGGGTCGATATGAGTCGGAATCGACTCCACGGCACGTAACAACAATAACCTATACTGTCCACCTGCCAGGAACTACACTCTTAACTTCCTGAGGTCAGTTCTATATTTAAACATTTTTGGAAACACATTTTCATAGTCTAGTCTAGTTCCAAATGAACCCTGGTAGTATACTATGTTACATGTTGGGCTGCTAATCATAAGGTCAGCGATTTGAATCTACCAGTTGCTCCACAGGAGAAAAATGAGGCTTGCTGCTCCTTTAAAGATTTACAGGTGATTTACCAGGTCTTTATGAGTCGGACCTGGCTAGATGGCACGTAGCAGCAATAGCAGTATAGTTCCGAGTAGAGCTTGCATCTTTAGAGAAATGCCAATTTCAAGTCATTTTGAAGAGAAGAAATGGAGATCAAGGAATGTTGTTGTTGTTGTTAGGTGTCATTGAGTTGGTACTGACTCATAGTGACCTTATGCACAGCAGAACGAAACACTGCCTGATCCTGGGCCAACTTCACTACTGTTGCCACACTCGAGCCTATAGATGTTGCCACTTGGCCAATCCATCTCGTTAGAGGTCGTCCTCTCTTTCTCAAGAATAGGGTCTGTGAAAGAGCATCATTTACAGTAGGCAATGAGTTTCTGTTATCTCAGCAATTATACAATTGTCTTTTATCTTTTTCAAATCATTCAATTGTATATCCTTCTACTAGCAAGCCAGCATCTAAAAACTGAGGTTTAGAGGGCAATCAATTTTAGTATTTTGTTGCTATGTTAATGTATACACGTCAATGCTATAATTCAAGCACTATAAAGATAACTCTTCTTCCTCATTGAAGACTTACATGCTTTAAAGAGTTGATTGATGCTTTTTTCACTCTTGAAATGGACTCAGATCACATGATGGAAATCTACCACCATTAGTACTATTGATTACAGCCAATTACTGTAATTGCTATCAATAAGTTGTGCACTTGTAAAAAATTAAACTGGGAAAAGTTGTGTGATAGCAATACTTACAATCATGTCATTCGCTGTCCCCCCACCCCAATAAAATAAAAACTTCCCGTAGATATTTTGGTCAGTCTACAGGTTGTCTTCTTTATTCTTTTGGTAAAGTCTTTTCACGAACTTAAGTATTTAACTTCATTTTATACGTATCATTGTGAGGAATTGTGTTTTTTTTTCTCCAAGGGCATGCACCGAATCTCTTTAGTATGAAAACCACAATCAAAACCTATAGGAAGGTGTTTTCTTTTTGTTCTTATTCAGTGAATTGGATTAGTTCTTGGGAGGCTTTGTTACTGACATTAGTATATGTTTGTTGAGGTACTGTAAGTACTGTAGCAGTCTTGGTATATAGGATAAGTACTGGACCACAAGGTTGGTTTGAACCACAAGGTTGGCAGTTTAAACTCACCAGTTGCTCTTTGGAAACCCTATACAGGGTTGCTATGTGTCAGAATTGACTCAATGGCATTTAACAACAACAAGGTACTGTAAGCTGGTAATAGTCTTCTTAAGTTATTAAAATAATGAAGTAAGGTATATATGAATACATGAATAAACAATAAACTAGTCTGTGTGATGAATCTTTTCTATTTGATTTTTTATGTGAGGGACTTAGAAGGTGCATGTGGGATCACATGGTATTGGTCTAAATGTGCTCAGCAGATGGAGGTTACAGGACTTAAAGTTTGAACAGAATAGCAGGCAAGCCAAAGTCATATAAAGAAGAAAGCACATTCTCCAGACACATATGTTTCTGAACCTTGACTTTGTGTTCGTGGTATCCATGAGGATTCCTGCCTGACTTGCTAGGGGCATCTTCTCACTGGTCCTGTGCATGGAGCAGCTCATCTTCAACCTGAAGGAGTACGTGCTGGACAGGACCTCAGTGTGACTTCACAACTCTGTCCACTCTCTCTTCTCAGAGTGTGAATGGACAGGCCTGGTAAAGCTCAGTTCTCAGGTCATTTCCAGCTTCCAACAGTCTGTAAATGCTCTCCAAAAAACAAAAGTGCAAGGTAAAAATTTTCACCACTTGTTCCTTCAGCTCCGTTGAGTGCCTGAACATACATATCTATGTGTACTTCATGATGATCTGGGCTGCATTGACCTTTGTGTGCATGACCACCTTACATGGGCCTTTATATAGTGGGATTTCCTGGAAGAGGGAGCAGCCAAACTGCATGCTGGGCACTGCTGTCTAATAGGAGGAACCATCTCGACTTACTTTACATTCAGTGTGACCCTTTCATCATCTTGTCTTAAACATCTCTGTGTTGCATGGACATTTAATAACAAGTACATTTGGTGATGGAAACAATTTGTATTGTGCCATTTAAAAAATGACTATATCTACTTACAAAATCTTTGTGTTGTTTCTAGAAGCTCTCCTCACAGCATGGCTCAGGTTGTAAGAAGATGTGTGGAGAAGATGAACATAGAGGAAGAGAGTGAGGTAAGAGGAGATCCAAGGAATGAGATGAAGTTTCAATTACACTACCCCACCCAGTTGAGTAACTAGAATACCCAAGACAATGGTTGTCTAGACATATTTTGCTTAGCTTTTGTGGTCATCATTTCTTCTATGAGAATAGATGAAATGAACTCTCTATATACCATCCTAAAGTGACAGGAGTGTGATGTGGCTGCTTTATGTGAATGAAGGGCATAGGTTGGTTCCATTGACTTCTTACTTTGTATGCACAGAGGAAGTAACTCTGAAAAACAAACAAACAAACAGCAAAAACCCTCAACTAGTTGCTGTCAAGTTGACTCCAACTTCTGGAGACCCCATGTGTTTCAGAATAGAACTGAGATCCACAGTGCTTTCAGTGGTTGATTTTTCTGAAGTAGATCATTAGGTCTTTCTTCTGAGGTGTCTCTGAGTGGACCTGAACCTCCAGCCTTTCAGTTAGCAGCTAAAAGTGGTTAACCTTTATGCTATCTATTCTAGAACTCCTTTTGTGTAAGTTAATACTAAGATGTGTACTTGTGTTAAGATGTGTACTTGTATAAAAAACCTAGCTGACTTTTGCTCAAGGACATCCTTAGTTCTCCAGAGCTGGTCTTTACAATTAGACTACTACTTGATTATGTATTCTAGAATGCCTTTTTTTATTCACTATAAAATAAACATCACTAATGCTGATTTCAGATCAACATGCCAGGAAAAGGAGCAAATCTGTCAGAGTATCCCCCAAGGCTGGATGAATCTCAGAAAGGAGTGCATAGGGTGTGAAAAACCCCCCTTCAGTCCCCACCCACCTCTGTCTCTTTGGATAGCACAGAGCCACAGTTGGAAGGAGTGGCTAGCTTTTTATTTTAGCCATTCTGGCTGTTTCCAAATTTACTTGTTCTAAAGATATATTGCGGGGCTGTGTCTCTTGAAGCCCTGTGCCTCTGGTGGGGTTAGGCCTGGCAGGGAGGGACATAGTGTTTACTCAGTTTAGAATTCTTTTTGAAAACACCAGCTTGCTTGCATGCATAGGCATCCTGGCTCTGGAAATAAAACGGGCTGATTCCTTCAGCCTCACTTCTTTGTTGTTACTCGGGTTTTTAACACCAACTAGCATCATATTGTCAGGAGGGACCAGTCATTGGAGGAGGATATCTTGCTTGGTAAAGTGGAGGGTAGGAGAAAAAGAAGACCCACAACACATTAGTAGGCTCAAGCATAGCAGCAATTGTGAGGTTGGCCCAGGGCAGGGCAGTGTTTCATTCTGTTGTACACAGGGTTGCTATGAGTCAGTACTAACTCGATGGCACCTAACAACAAGAATCATTTTGGAGTCCTGGTGTGGTACTGTAGGTTAGGGTGCTGGACTGCAAAGTTGGTTTGAACCAAAAGGTCGGCAGTTCAAGCTTACAAGCTGCTCCTCGGAAACCCTATACAGGGTCACTATGGGTAAAAACAGACTCAGTGGAACTTAACAATAACAACAAGAATCATTATATACTCTGTTTTTCTTCATCTGTATGCCTGACCATTCTAGATATAGGGGTGGGATGTTATAAGTCCCAGGGGCACCTGCAGCCCAGGTTGGCAGTCCAGAACCACTAGGCAATAGGACATTGTTGTGGCCACTATATCTTGAGCCTTCCCATTTACGGAGTTCATCTTCCAGCACTGTATCAGACAATATTATGTTGTATCCATAGGGTTTTCAATGGCTAATGTTCATTAAGTAGATCATCAAGGTCTTTTTTCCTAGCCTGTCACAGTCTGGAAGCTCTGCTGAAATCTGCGCAGCAGCATAGCAATATGCATGCCTCTAATGACAGACAGATGGTGGCTTTGCATGAGGTTTATTGGGACTACTGTATGGAAGATAAGAATACTATACCCAACTCATGATAAAACTAGTTGTCTTTAAGTACATTCTGGCTCATAGCAACCCCCATGTATGTTAGAGTAGAACTGTACTCCATTCGGTTTTCAATGGCTGTGATTTTTTAGGAATAGTTTGCCAGGACTTTCTTTTGAGGTGCCTCTAGGTGGATTTGAACCACCAACCTTGCTGTTTGTAGTCAAGTGCTTAACTGCACCATTCAGGGACTCCTCTCCTCACGATAGCATGGCCTTATTTATACGGAGTGAGTTTCCATAGCCTAATAAATTAGCAAAGGGATTGTCAGGTACCAGCCCAGCACTGCTCATACCAGAGAAAAGCATGTCACCAACTTCATTAACCATGGTTATGTTGGGTCCATTGGAATAAGGGTATAGCCTGCCATACTACAGGATTTTCAAGAGGTTTATAAATGACTCTGAAGTACTTAGGACTGCACCTGGCACATAGTAGGTATTTGGTAAATCTTCGAAACTACCAGCTGTTCTGTGGGAGAAAGATGAGGCTTTCTGCTCCTGTAAAGATTTATAGCCTCGGAAACCCTGTACAGGTCGCTATGAGTCAGAACTGACTTCACAGCACGTAACCACCACCAAATAGGGTTACTATCATGAATTTAAATTGGCTGCTCTTTATACATTTTTGACTATAATAATATCAATTATTATTTGATATCTTTACGTATCAATATCAACCAATTCCACCCAGGGTATTTTTGTAACTGGAAAGAAAAATTAGACCGATGCAACAAACTGAAATTACTGAAGGTTACGTGGAATTGCTTTTCACTTAAGTAAAAATTTCTCGTAATTTTGGTGTTCCTGCTTTGCTAATTGCTAATATAACAAAATAGTAGTAGTGACACTAGTATTAAATCAAGTACTTCTTATATTCCAGGCATTGTGCTAAGCATTCATTCAACAAATGTTTATTGAACACATATCATCAGTTATTGTTACAGATAATGAGACTGAAACATTGAATAAAAGTTTACCTTCTGTTGTGAGAAAATGAGAGAAAAGAATTAACTTGCCATTTGTGTGTATATGAGAGAGATCAAATGTCAGCAGTATCCTATAGTTCAACAGAATGATTTTGTATAGTGATGTGTTAGATAGTTATCTAGAGCTGCTATAACAGAAATACCAGAAGTGAATGCATTTTTAACAAACAGAAATATATTCTCTCACAGTTTATAGGAGGCTAGAAGTTTCATTCAGAGCACCAGCTTTAATCCAACACCTGAATAAGCCAGTCTGGTTGACAGTTTCTTTTTCCCATAACTGAAAAAATTATCCTCCTTCTTTCCTTTCTCCATTTATTCCAAACTCTGGTTAACAATCTATGTCAGGATGACTTTGTCATCATAATTTTCTTACAAGATGGCCATGGAGCTCATGTTCAAGCTATGGGGAGCTATTTCTAGCAATGGGGCCATTTCTAAAGACATGAAAGCTTCCAAGCTTAAGAAGTGCATCTGAGAGCCTGGATGGGAGATCTTCCCAGTGACAGTTGCCTCTCAGGAGTATTAGAAGCCATTGGACATCGCAAACAGCAATCACAGGATCCGTCCTAGGCTTGCAAAACTAATTACAGGTGAATCTTGGCCTGGCAGGAAAGGCAAGCAACCAAAAGATGGTCAGATGCTGTCAATGTGCAGAGAAGGGGTTTAAGGCTGACAGAAAGGCCGGAGAAGACAAAAAGTGAACTCTCCTTTACCAGGTCTGCGAGTTTTAGCAGAACAAATCAAGAGCTTTACAGAGCCTCATATACAAAGTCTCAAGATTTATTTTTAAATTAATGAATTCACTTATTTAGCAGCCCAGTAACCTGGTTGTCTCCTAGTGGAACTTTCTGGTAGCAAAAGGATATCGCTCTTTCAAGACTGGGAAAATAGGAAACTTGTTAATTACTATGATGCCCTGCCTTGAGGACTCTGCTTCAGAGGCCTCAGGCTGGATAACCTTGGGTACTTGTTTTTCTGTGTGTCTTGGTTCTCAAGGGAAACTTGCTACATATAGCTGAATAATGACAAAATGGCAATAAGAATCAGAAAATCTTCATCTTTCACATACCATATAGCACCAAGAGGAAAGAACTTCTTACCCTAATTTGTACTCATTTGTAGCATGAATTCCATAAAGAAATCTAGCAGATCAGTCATAGAAGTTCGCAGGAATGATTTGTGTTCTATTGGCTCTCTGATGAGGTAGAGAGTCCCCAAAGACTTTATACACAGAGATAGATTATCTCAATTTTTGGCATTTATCAAAATCACCTGGAGGGCTTGTTACAACACACAATGCTGGACTCAATTCTCGTGATTCAGTAGGTCTAGGTATTTCTAAGAAGTTCTCAGAAGATGCCAGTGCTGTTGTTGGTCCAAGTTTCACTCTTTGAGAATCACTATTCTAGAGTTCTTTCTTTCTTTCCTTTTTTTTTTGTGGAAGTTTCAAAACATTTGCAGTCACTATCTATAAAGACTATTGTTACTTGCTGTGGTGTTGGCTTCAACTCAAGGATACGTTATATAAAACAGAAGGAAACAGGAAACTTGCCCATCCAGTGCAATCTTTATGGTCACTAGTATGCCCGTGATGGGTAACCCTGTTGGTATTTAAAATACTGATGGCATAGCTTCCATAGACACACACAAGCCTACACAGCATGACAAACTGGCAGATGGGGTCTCTGAAACTGCAGCTTTGAGAACTAGTCCATGTATTTTCAAGTGATCCCACTCATCCAGAAATTAAAAAAAAAGAGAGCATGACAGCTTGGTGGCTTAGAATGGCTTAAATAGAATCCATAAAATGAATACATGGCATTCATTCCCATACTTTTCTTAAGAGCCATCTGGAATAGTGTATATTTATAATTCTCAAGTCAGGAGCCCATTTCTGTTAGAATGTACCTCTTCGACTACTCTTTTTCTGTCCCTTTCTCTGAATTCACTTATCCCTAAAATATGTCATTCTATAAGTATCTGTTTGCTTTTGACAGAGAGGCAGAATAAATAGTATGGCAAGTTTTGGAGTTAAGTTCCAAGCTAGACAACTTTCCTACAATGTGAACTTGTGCAACTAACTTAAATTCTCTCAACTTTAAAATGAGATTCACAATGGTACCTCCTTTATATGGTTGAAAAGTAAATGAATTAATATCTGAGAAGTATATGCCATGATGTCTGTATATGGAACAGTTCAAGACATGCTAGCTGATCTTAATATTTTTGTTTTTATTATATCCTTTCCATAATGGTAATCTCCTTGTTTCAAATAATGGTTCCACATATATGAATCACAAATCTGCCTCAAAACCTCTGAATTTCCTCCAGTGCTGGGTTTTTCTCTTTTTTTTCTGACCCTCCACTTTACCAAACGTGATATCCTTCTCCATTGACTGGTCCCTCCAGACAACATGTCCAAAGTATGAGAGATGAAGTCAGGCCAACCTGGCTTCCAAGGAGCACCATGACCACACTTCTTCAAACACAGATCTGTTTGTTCTTTTGGCAGCCCATAGCACTTTCAATATTCTCCTCCAACACCACAACTCAGATGCATCAATTCTTCTATGGTCTTCCTTACTCACTGTCCAGCTTTCACATGCATATGAGGCTATTGGAAATACCATGGCTTGGATCAGGTGCACGTTAGTCCTCAAGCTGACATCTTTGTTCTTCAGCGCTTTAAACAAGTCTTGTGCAGCAGATTTGCCTAATGTAATACATTGATTTCTTGACTGCTGCTTCCATGAGTGTTGATGGTTGATCCAAGCAAAATGAAGTCTTTGACAACTTCAATCTTTTCTCCATTGTTAAGAATGTTGTTTATTGGTCCAGTTATGAGGATTTTTGTTTTCTTTACATTGAGATGCAACCCATTCAGAAGCTTGTGGTCTTTGATCTTTATCAGCAAGTATTTTAAGTCCTCTTTGCTTTCAGCAAGCATGGTTGTATCATCTGCCTATCACCAATTGTTAATGAGTCCTCCTCTTATCCTGATGCTAAATAATCTTCATACAATCCAACTTCTCAGATTATTTGCTCAGCACACAGATTGAATAAGTATGGTGAAAGAATACAACCCTGGGCACGTCTTACCTGATTTTAAACCATTCTGTGTCCTCTTGTTCTGTTCGAACAACTGCCTCTTAATCTATGTACAGGTTCCTCATGAGCACAATTAAGTGTTCTGGAATACTCATACTCACTAGTAAATGAAAAACACTGCCTATTAAAATATGACACAATATTTTGCTATTACTTAGAATCTAACTATTTACCTAACTATCACCAGACTGCAAAGTTGTTTGAACTGCAAGGTCGGTGGTTCAAGCTCACCAGCTGCTCCTTTCAAACCCTACATAGGGTCGCCATGGGTCGGAATCTACTCGATGGCACTACACAATAACAACAACATCACCTATTTGTCTTTTTATCTATTTTTCTCTCTTGCTAAGAATTTTTTCAGGCATAAATTTCTAGCATTATAAATCTTGTGTATAAAACAAGCCCAATGCCAAACCATTGCCATGGAGTTGATTGTGACTCATAGCAACCCTATCTAGAGTTTCTGAGACTGTAAATCTTTTCAGAGCAGACAGCCTCATTTTTCTCTATGAGCATGAACTTCCAACCTTGCAGTTAGCAGTACAGTGCCTAACCCACAGCACCACCATGTTGTTGTTAAGTGCCATGAGCTGGTACCTACTCACATCGACCCTGTATAGAGCTTCTAAGGGGCAGCTAGTAGGTTTGAACTGCTGACCCTTCAGTTTAGAAGCCTATCCTACAGCATTACACTAGGAGCACTACTATTGTTATTGTTGTCGTGAAATGCCGTTGAGTCGGTCCTAACTCATAGCAACCCCATATAGGGTTTCTGAGGTGGGTTTGAACTGCTGATCTTATGGTTCACAATCCAGTGCTGATCCTTCAGTGCCATACCAGAAGTCCAGAAGCACTATCACAAGCAATATAAAAAAGGCATTCCTAAAAGTTCTTCAAATTCTCTGAATATACTGAATTATTTCTTGACTCAGAATCACTGCTATCCTTGTTTGAGGTTTTCTGCTCCTGTAAAGATTTCCAACCCTGGAAACACTATATAGGGTTGCTCTGAGTCACAGTCGACTCAGTGGCAGCGTTTGTTTGCTTTGGCAGGTATTGTTCTTTAGTTCATTTTAAGAGCATTGGAAATAGAATTAAAATCAGAAAAAAAATAAAGAAAATTTTTAAAATCAAGACTGTTTTTTAAAAAGATCACTAAAATGGATCCACTCCTACTGAGAATGACCAAGAAAAGAGAGAATACTTACTAAATTACCAATATCTGGAATCAGAGTAGGGATATCACTACAGATAATGAAACGTTATTAAGGAAATATTATGCAGTTTTATGTCACTAAATTTCACAGCTGAAATAGAAAAATTCTTTGAAAGATACTACTACCCATGTTCACCCGAGAAGAAAAAGATAACCTAAGTAGTCCTTTATCTATTAAAGAAGTTTAATCCATTGTAAATATCCTTTTCATGAAGAAAACCAGTGAATTCTACCATTGACAAGAAAGAGAATCCAGATAAGAAAGCACTACTAAAGAAAAATAAAATAGAGGCCTTACAATTCCTGAACTCAATACCTACCTACAAAAATGACACTAACCATGCCTCCCACAGCACTCTACTCAGCTGGCTTCAATAATCCTTTGCAATGGCTACAAGAACTCAGACACCATACTCATAGGTATGGGGTTTATTAGGGCAGTTAACAGGTTACAATGCAGGATCAGAACATGCTCAGGGCACAGTTATTTCAGTCAGGACATCCTTTCTTCAGCAGTGCCTGCAGGCAGGCCTCCCTGTCTTCTGACCCCTTGGCTTGACCTCTACCCTCTTGGCAATGTTAAAAAACTCTTTCCGGTTGGCTGAATAATGTCCAAATGGCACTCCACTCCATTACAAGCCTCAGCCCAAAGACACTAAGCTCTAGCTCCCTGGGTCAGAAAACTTAGGTACTCAATTAAGTGCCAGGAGGCACCCCATTCTACAGGTGAGCCTCCTGCCCAAAGGTACTCAGTTTTACTTGCTCTGGGGGCTGGAAAGCACACAGCTCTGGCTAGTGCTTTGGTTCTTAGTTCTGCTGCCGCTCCCTTCCCTTGCCACTCCTCCAGTGTCATGGCTTTCTGTTCCTGGGTCACGGAAGTTCAATGCACATGGATCTTGGGGTCCAAAGGATGTATTCTACATCTGCTTCTTTTTCTTTGATAGTAGTGAGATTCCCCTTCTGCTTCTGAGATGGCTCATTTTATATTAAGCAAGATGACAAATTGACAAATCAGTTAGCTCTGTTAGCAATAGGATAAGCACTGGACTGCTAACCGCTGGTTGGCAGTTCAAATCCACCAGTTGACCCATGGGAGAAAGATGAGGCTTTCTGCTCCTGTAAAGATTTACAGCTTTGGAAATACTATACAGGATCACTATGAGTCAGAACTGGCTCAATGGCACCTAACAACAACAACAATCACTCACAATTGGATCATATATTCCATAAGCATCTTACTCCACCTTTTCTTAACCAGGCCCATCAGGAAAAAGTCATTTAGTGGGAAATTACAAAGACTATGACTAGAAGAAGCTCTTTGAACTGAAAGGTCGGCAGTTCAAGCTCACCAGCTGCTTCTCAGAAACCCTATACAGGGTCGCTATGGGTCGGGACTGACTTGACAACACTTAACAACAACAATGACTAGAAGAGCCATTAGATAATATATCACATTGCCTTTCTATATAGCCACTGTAGTCAAAACAGCTTGGTACTAGTACAAGACACACATATAGATGAGTGGAACAATGTTGAGAACCTAGAAGTAAATCCATCCACTTGTGGACATATGATCTTTAACAAAGGTCCAAAATTCATTCAATGAGGAAGATATAGTCTATTAAACAAATGGTGGTATAAAAACTGGATATCCATTTGCATAAAAAAATGAAACAGGACTCATATCATATACAAAAATGAGTTAATGATGAACCAAAGTCCTAAAACTATAAAGACCATTAATGAAGAAAATAGGAACAAATTTAGGGGCTCTGTGGTTATGAATCAGGCTGCTAACCTCAGAGTCAGCAGTTCGAAACTACCAGCTGTTCCGTGGGAGAAAGATGAGGCTTTCTGCTCCTGTAAAGATTTACAGCCTTAGAAACCCTGTACAGGGTTGTTATGAGTCAGAACCGACTCCATGGCACATGACAACAACAACATACATGATATGGAGTCCTGGTGTGGTGCTGCAGGATAATGTGCTGGACTGTAGGTCAGTTTGAATTGCAAGGCCAGCAGTTTAAATACTCCATCCTCTCCTTGGAAACCCTATACAGATTCGCTATGAGTCAGAACCTACTTGAAGATACTTAGCAACAATACATGACATGGGAGGCCTGGTGAGCTATATAAGTGCCGGTTAATGCACTAGACTGCAAGGTTGCTTTGAACCACAAGCTTATCAGCCGCTACTTGACAACACTATATAGGGTTGCTATGAGTCAGAATGACTTGACAGCAGTTAACAACAACGTTGTTGTTGTTGTTGTTGTCAGGTGCCATCGAGTCGGAACCGACTCATAGCGACTCCATGCACAGCAGAACGAAACAATGTTCG
>NW_006408723.1:1870650-1872112 GCF_000296735.1 Chrysochloris asiatica | reverse complement strand
TTCCTCTTTGTTGCTGATCCTCCACTTTACTAAGCATGGTATCCTTCTCCAGGACTGGTCCCTACTGACAACATGTCCAAACTATGAGAGCAAAAGTCTTGTCATCCTGGCTTTTAAGGAGCATTCTAGCTGTACTTCTTCCAACACAGATTTGCTTGTTCTTCTGGCAGCCAACAGTACCTTCAATATTCTTTTCCAATACCATAACTCAAGTGCATCGATTCTTTTATTCATTGTCCAACTTTCACATGCATATGAGGCTGTTGAAAATACCATGGTTTGGGACAGGCACATCTCAGTCCTCAAACTGATACCTTTGCTCTTGAACACTTTAAAGAGGTCTTGTACAATATGTTGTTTGATTTCTTGACTGCTGCTTCCATGAGTGTTGATTGTGGATCAACAAAATGAAGTCCTTGACATTTGTATATATTGTTGCCGTTGAGTCAGTTCCGACTTAGAGTGACCCTGGATAGGGTTTCCAAGGCTTTGAATCTTTGCGGGAGCAGAAAGCCTCATCTTTCTCCCATGGAGTTGCTGGCAGGCTTGAACTGTGGGTATTTTGGTTCACAGTCCAGTGCTTGTCATATAGAGAGCCAATGTACTCTTCTTGTATATATTATAAATTATCAGTTTGAAAATAAAATTTAAAAGGACCATTTATAATAGCATAAAACATGATTTTGGCATAACTTTGATAAATTACCAGCAAGAATTATAAGGTAAAAATTACTAAATATTGATGTTGTTAAGTGCCATCAAGTCAGTGCCAACTCATAGCAACCCTGTGTAGGGTTTCTGAGGAGTGTTTGGTGGGCTTGAACCACCGACCATTCCCTTCAAACTAATCTTGTGGTCCCCGCATTATTCTGCAGTGCCCCACCAGGACTCCAAACATTGATAAGAGATGTAAATAAATAGAAATACTGTGTTCATGAATCAGAAGACTCAGTATTAGTAAAATACTAAATCACTCAAGGTGAGCTCAGATTTAACACATTCCAATCAAAATTAGTAGAAATTGACACATTACATACAAAATGTTTAAGAATAGTCAAGGTCCTAGAATAGTAAAAACAACTTGGAAAAAGAAATATAAAGTTAGAGAGCACAACTATTAAATAATAGTTATCAATATAGTCATATAGTATGATGCCAGTCTAAGGACAGACATACAGATTAAAAAAAATACATGGGCAAGTAAAGTATTGCTGCTAGGGTTCCAGTTCTTACATGCATGCATTTATTCCAAATTAAACATGTTTAAATATGTCTGTTGAATAATTATGGCAAAAGAATACAACCCTGTCTCACACCTTTCCCAATTTTAAAGCATTCAGTGTTCCTATGTTCTGTTCGAACAACTGCTTCTTGGTCTAGGCACAGATTTCTCAGAAGTACAATTAAGTGTTCTGGAATACTCATATTTCTCAATGTTGTCCATAGCTTGTCATGATCCACA
>NW_006408723.1:1852614-1868775 GCF_000296735.1 Chrysochloris asiatica | reverse complement strand
ATAGATGGACACAAGTGTGGCAGCGGTAGTGAGGTTGGCCCAGGATCGGACATTGTTTCATTCTGCTGTGCATAGGGTTGCTATGAGTCGGTTCTGACTCGATGGCACCTGACAACAACAATAAATATGTCTGTGCAATCAGTGGATGGCTGCAGACAAGTTATCTCAGTCATAGTCTCTTGTCTTAGTCACCTAGAATGTCTTCAGGTAAATACATAAAAGATCCAGTCAAAATAAAAGATCAGTGACTTCTGAGGGGATCTGGTGGGCTAGTTCAATTCAGGACAAAGGCCTGCCTAGAAGGTTATGGGATTGCTTTTGGGGACTCCAAAGGGAAGTTCTTGATAGATTTTCTTGAAGGACCCAGGACCCAGGACAATTGTGGGGACTTATGAGAAGTTTTCAAACTGCTTTGGTGAGAAAAAGTCCAGAAAAGTTGCACCAGGAATTTTTTTCCTTCCATTTGGTGTGGTTTGAATTGAAGAGTGCAGAATTCTTTGGGAAAGGATCAGAGAGATGAATAGAGCTAACAATTTGACTTCATCAAAATTGAACATTTTCTCTTCAAAAGACACTACTAAAGAAATGAAAAAACAAACTACTGGTGCGATGAAAACATTTACAAAGCACATGCCTGTTAAAAGGACGTATACCCAGAATAGAAAAAGAAATTTTACAACTCAATAATAATAAGAAAAATAAATGAATTCAAAAAATAAGAAAATGATTTGAACAGCCTCCAAGAAGAAATACAGATAGCAAATACATGACAAGGTGTTCGTGAAAAGATCAGGTGTCATCAAGTCAATTGCAACTCATAGTGGTAAAAGAGAACGAAACATGGACTGGTCCTGTGTCCTCACAATCCTATGTTGGAGCCCATTGTTGGAGCCACTGTGTCACTCTATCTCATTCCTCCTTTTCACTGATCCTGCACTTTATCAATCTTGATGCCCTTCTCCAGGGACTGGTTCCTTCTAAGGACATGTTCAACTATGTTTGATGAAGTCTCAGAATCCTTGCTTGTAAGAAACATTCTGGCAGTACATTTTCCAAAACAGATTTGTTCATTTTCCTGGCAGTCCATGGTATATTTAATATTCTACAACATCGGTCGTCATTAGGAAAATGCAAATTACAACCATAAGGAGATACCACGGTACACCTACTGGAATGGCAAACAAAGCAAAACAGAACAAAACACCCAGACAGTACCCATGACTGGCAATAATGGGCAGCAGCTGCAACTCTTAGACATCACTGTTGGGAATGCAAAGAAGTATAGTCACATCGGGAAGGTTTAGCAGCTTCTTATATCAAATTAAATAGTCATTAACCATTTCATATAGCAATCTCATTTTTAGGTATTTTTCCAAGAGTGATGACAACATTCATTCACATACTAACAAAATCCCTTACAAATGCTGGAAAGGGTGTGAGGAGTATGGGATCCTTCTTCATGGCGGGTGAGACTGTAAAATGATGTAATCACGGTGGAAATCAGTATGGCATTTTCTCAGAGGGTTAGAAAGAGAATATTGTGTGACCCGGCAATCTCTCTACTTGACATATATCCTCAAGAACTAAAAACATGACATGAATAGACATATATGTGCACCCATGTTCATTGCAGCATTATTCACAATAACAAACAGAGACAGCCTAGATGCCATTGAGCAGAGGATTGGTTGAACAAACTTTGGCATATCCACATAATGGAATAGTATGCAACATTGAAGAATAACAGTGAATATGCAAAATGCCTTATGACATGGAGGAGTCTGGAAGACATGCTGAGTGAAATTAGTCACAAAGGGTCAGATACTGTATGAAACAACTACTATCAAATGTCAAGAAAAGGTTTTCATTCTATAATAAACATTTTATGATGATTATCAGAGGTGGGAGGGAAGGGACAATTATTCACTGGGTGGAGTGTAAACACATGCTAATTTGGATGATGCGGAAGGCAGTTAAGAAGAAAAGGAAGGAAAAAAGGAAAGAAACAACAAAAAAAGGAAATTGCTTTCTTTTTCTTTCATGTTTTGGAAGGAAAACAATATGTATTTATTTTGTCATTAGGACAAACCATTGAGAACCTTTCCACAAATAAAAAAAGAGAAAGGCTAGAAGGGGAAAAAAGAGGAAAAGGTAAACTAGATTTTATTTTAATGTGAATTGTACTTTCATATGTATGCTCACAAACCTAGTAAATAAAGATGAAATCCAATCCATAAAAAATCCTGCATGTGAATGCTTAAGGCAACTTTATTCATAATTGACTCAAATTGGAAGCAACCGTCTGGCAACAACCATCTGGGAATAACTATCTGCTGAAGAATGGGACAGACATCAATACAATGGAATATGATTTAGGAATAAAAGGAACAAAATCCTGAAATATGAAACAACATGGATGAATCTCAAGAATATTATCCAAATGAAAGAATTCCGACACAGAAGACTATGGTGGTGGTGATGGTTGTGTGCCATGGAGTCGGTTCTAATTCATAGTGACCGTGTATAGGGTTTCTGAGGTGGTAAATCTTTATGGGAGTCCTGGTATGGGACTGTGGGCTAATGTGTCAGACTGCAAAGTTGTTTAAACTGCAATGTTGGTGGTTCAAGCTCCCCAGTCACTCCTTGGAAACCCTATGCAGGGTCGCTGTGGGTTGGAATCAACTCGATGGCACTTAACAACAACAACAAATGTTTACGGGAACAGAAAGCCTCATCTTTTTTCCAGAAGGAGGTACTGGTAGATTCCAACTGCTGGCTTTGCAGTCAGCAGCTCAGCTCATAATCCACTACATTATCAGGGCTCTTAAGACTATACCATAAAATATTCATTTATATGACATTCAGGAAAAGACAAAACAGTAAAGACAGAAATTAGATTATTGCTTGCCTGGGTCTAGAAATTGGTAAAAGTGATTGCTTATAAAAAGGGAGCCTTTGGGGTAATAGAAACATTCTATATCTTGTTTGATGGTAGTTTCCTAACTTTTGATCTCAATGGTTGAGCATGCTATGGTGTGTATACTTCACTTTGTTATTGTCCCCTCCATATAATTCGATATTGCTTGCCTGATCACTGAGCCATGAGAGTGAGTTCAGTTCCAGACCTGAAGGGTAACCAAAAACCATAGTTTGGGATTCCACCAGTTTTTATATGACCAGTAAGCCTGGTCATTTTTATGATGTTGAGTTTTGTTCCACATTTTCTCCCAGTTGTTTGTGGCAGACTGACAACCATCTATGTCTTCTGGTTTCAGGGTTATGGATACTGATGTTCACTTGGTCCACTGGCCTATTGGATTAATTGTTTCCAACTTCCTTTAATTTTCATAACTATTCTTTACTCAGGAAAGGGAGAGACCTTAGATGGCTACTCATGAACTTTTAATATCCCATTTACTACTCACCAAAGTAGGATGTAGAACATTGTACTTGTAGACTTTGCTATGCCAATTGGCCATGGTGTTCCCAGAGACGATGGCCCTGAGCCCCTATGTGTACAATGTTCTTGATATCAGTATACAACTGGTCTTTTCTTGAGTCATTAGTGTTAATTGTGTCAATTCTGTTCATGAGATGGTCTCTAAATTCAGGTGATGTATATCCAAAATGGTATTTTGACTCTCATGAGCTTGTTTTAATTTTTCCAGCTTCAACATGAATGTTTATGAGCAATTGTTTTGGCTGATGATATTAAGCTTCTCCACTGTGTCTTTCCACAGATATAGTCTATTTGATTCCTGCTATTCCATCTGGCAAGGTTCACATGCATAGTCACAGCTTACGTTGCTGAATAAAGGTATTTGCAAAAAATTAGTTGTTGGCCTTGCAGAATTCTTTCATACAGTGTCAGCATCATTTTTATCATGGAGGTCATATTTTTCAACTACTGATCCTTCTTCTTTGTTTCCAACTTTTGCATTCCAATCACCAGCAATTATAAATGCATCTTGATTGCATGTTTGATCAATTTCAGGCTGAAGATGTTGGTAGAATTCTTAAGTTTTTTCATCATTGGCTTTAGTAGTTGCTACATAAATTTGAATATAGGTATGTGCTTTTCAAACCTCATAGAATTAAAGATGTGAAAAGAATGAATTTTACTCTATGTAAATGAATTATACCTCAACAAATTTGTCCTTAGAACATCTTCAGAGTTTTCTTTCAAGCTAATGATGTTCATTCTGCAAATTTTGATACACTCCCACAGGAAATGATGACTGTATCATGACTTCTGCCTGGACCACAGTGATGTCACATGTTAAAATGTGAAAAGATTAAAATTTACATCTAAGAATTAATCCAACATGGAACGTTCTTTTCCCTACCAGACTTTAAGACCCTTTTTCGTCTCACCTGAGTCTGCTTTTCTTTATCCCTTGCAGGTCAGTTAAGGTATTTTATAGTAGAGAAGCTCCTTGGACTTCAACTAATGGGTAGAGAATTTTCAGCTGTGGGAACATAAGTGTGCCCCAGAAAAACTTCAGGCATGAAATTTAGATGGAATGACTATATTTTGGGAGTCCTGGTGTGGCACTGTGGGTTAGTGTGCCAAACTGTAAAGTTGTTTGAATTGCAAAGTTGGCCATTCAAGCTTACTAGCTGCCCCTCGGAAACCCTATCCAGGGTTGCTATGCTTGGAACTTGACAACTATATTTTGTGGCTCAAGATGCATTCCTCTCTTTTTTCTGATTGTAGACATAGCATTAACAAATTAACACCTTTTTTGGAAGTGTTGTTGTTATGTGCTCTCAAGATGGTTCCTACTCATGTTGTTGTTGTTAGGTGCCATCAAATTGGTACCGACCCATAGTGACCTTATGCACAGCAGAACAAAACACTGCCTGATCCTGGGCTCAATTGTTGCCACGCTTGAGTCCATCAATGCTGCCACTTGGCTAATCCATCTCATTGGGGGTCTTCCTCTTCTCCTCTGACCCTCCACCTTACCAAACATGATATCCTTCTCCAGGGACTACTCCCTCCTGACAATATGTCCAAAGTATGAGAGACGAAGTTTGGCCATCTTGGCCTCTAAGGAGCACTCTGGCTGCACTTTTTTCAAAATGGATCTGTTGATACTTTTGGCGGCCCATGACACTTTCAATATTCTCCTCCAACACCATAATTCAAAAGCATCAATTCTTCTACGGTCTTCCTTATTCACTGTCCAGCTTTTGCATGCATATGAGGTTATTGAAAATACCTTGGCTTGGGTCAGGCACACCTTAGTCCTCAAACTGACATCTTTGCTCTTTAACACTTTATAAAGGTCTTATGCAGCAGATTTGCTTAATGCAATACATTGTTTGATCTCTTAACTGCTGCTTCCATGAGTATTGATAGTTGATCCAAGAGGAATGAAGTTCTTGACAACTTCAATCTTTTCTCCATTGATAAGAATGCTGTTTATTGGTCCAGTGGTGAGGATTTTTGTTTTCTTTACATTGAGATGTAATCCATACTGAAGGCTGTGCTCTTTGATCTTCATCAGTAGTGACCCAAGGAGCAGCTGGTAAGTTTGAACCACTGGCTTTGTGGTTCAGTGCTTATCCTGCAGTACCACACCAGGACTCCATTTAGAAGTATAAAGAAGCAGCATAACTTCATATCCACAACCCCAACACTATTAACATTTTAAAACACTATATTTCAAAGCTAAGATGCCTACTTTCACATTTTAATATCTCTAAAATATGAATGCATCTTGTAGTCAATGGCATCTAACATCTGTTTCTGCCAGGCTGGTGACAGTTGTGTAGTTGCTGTCTTGATGAATATGTGCACACCCGATTGTTGTTCATGTTAGCACAGTTAGATAATTTTAACACTCAGTGTTCAGTCTCCAACCATTTGACTTAATCTCCAATATATGAGTATTTAGACACTATACACTTTGTTCTTTTAAAATAACAAGTAATACTGGTGTGTTGGATAACATCTCACACCAGTATTACTTGTTATTTTAAAAGAACAAAGTGTATAGTGTCTATGCAGGGTATACCCTTTGGTTGTTTGAATTTTTATATATTCCTGAGTGCTTCAGTGTACATAAAAAAAGCCCCCCAAACAAAAACAAACCAACAGAGGGATTGGAAGCAAATGCTGTTGAATGATGATGCATGACTGAAATCACTGCAATGAAATTTGATAGGATGAATGTAAAACTGATGCTCTCCCATGTAAACTCTCACTCAATTCACAATAAAAACTTATTTTAAAAAATTAGTAATTATAGTGTTGTTATTAAGTTGAGTTGGTTCTGACTCATATCAACCCTATAAGGAGCAGCTGGTGGATTTGAACCGCTGATTTTTTTTTTTTTTAATCATTCACATCAGATTTTATTATACATCTTTGTCATTTAGCAAATGCCCTTAATAATGAAGAACAATTTAAAAAAGTGTGATTTTTTTTTTTTTTTTAAATTTAGGACAAAAATAATTTGGTCTATGTATAAAGAGGGGAGGGCCCAAAGATTTTTATATATGCTTATTTAACCCAGATACATAGAATTTTCATGAATTTAAGAAGAGTGGAGCTACTTAAACACTAGTAGGAAATTGCTAGTCTCATTTGAGTGTTTAAATGTTTAAGTAACTCTTCAGTCCATCTGATTTTATAAACTGAAATTTGGAACACAAACAGAAGCAGCAAAAGTTCACATTTCCTTTTATATTGAACTGCTGATTTTGCAATCAGCAGACCAGTGCTTATCCTACAGTCCTACTTTACAAGAGGTTTTTAAAGCCCTGGTGGCATATTAGTTAAAGCACTCAGCTGCTAAATGAAAGGTTTGTGGTTCAAATCTACCAATGGCTGCATGCTTTTGATAGTGGATTTCTCAAAGGCCCATGAAGTCAGCAGGCAACCCCTGGAATAACCTAGCAGGGAATCCAGCACATAGTAGGTGCCCAGGTAGCATATAGTAAGTGCTCACCCAAATCTCCTTTAAATCTTAAATTTTCCAGAGTCAAGGGAAAAAGCAAACTGTTAGTATTGGTATAGTCAGCTAAGAAGATGTGATTAATGTAACAAACTCCATGTAGAAAATTTATATTAAATGAATTCCTTTTCTGCCTCTAGGATCAGTTTTTAGGAAAATCAGTGCATTTACATTTGCTTAACAATATGGAAATCACTTATTTTAGAAAATACAATTTTATTTGCCTGCATATAATGGCTTTTCTCTTTTAAGTTTTTATTGGTTACTTATAACATTGAAATGTGAAGATCTGTTAGATTATTTAAGTATTAGCAGTTTATAACTCTTTTCACAGTAAAACACTAGAAAGTAAGTTCAATTGAGGAATTTGGAATTTAATTTAGTTAAGTGTACTTTTAACACTTTAAATATCAAATAAAAGCGGTGCATATTTTTTTTAATAAGTCAGCTCTTGCCTTGTCCTCCAGGGGAGACGGTTTCTGGCTGGTTATCTTTCTGTCCAGCTGCTGCCTCTGATGATCACCTTTTGATTTTTAATCTGTCCTTACCTTTTGATTTTTAACTTGCCCTTCCTCTAGGGTGAGAAAAAAAAAAAGTAATAGTTGAAGGAAAAAGAAAATCCTCTTCTTCCATATTATAAAAAGTAATTGTTATGTGCTTGTCAAGTTGATTCAAACTCATAGTGACCCTGTACAGAGTTTCTGAGGAGCAGCTGTGTAGTTTGAACTGCTGACTTTCTGGTCCACAGTCCAGTGCTTATACTACAGAGCTATATCATTTTAATATTTGGACTTAGGCATGGTCAGAGGCCCTGATTATTGTCGCCCATATTCTTCCTCTCCACCTTTTTGGGACTTACAATGTAGCCAGATGACAGGAAGGAGGCACAAGGCCATTACCGCAACCTGCATGCTGCAAGGTGCTCCTTGGGTGAGCATGGGAGTGTGGGACAGGAACCCTCGCAGATTTTAGAGACTGAGACTTCCATCTTCCTGGGACACCTAGCTCTGTATCTGGATGCCTTGTATCTACATTGTGTATTCATACCGCTCCTGGACAAGCTTGCACCACTATTATTAGTACTTGGTCTTTAAAGTGGGAGGCCTGCCCTGGGGCTGCCATCCCTAGGGGAAGGACAGAAAAACATAGGCTCCAAGGTTTATCAACTTTGGCATCATAGACTTTTGGGACTGGATAATTCCCTGTTGTGGAGTCCTTGTGTGGTGTTGTAGGGTAAACAGTGGACTACTAACCATAAGGGTGGTAGTTCAAACCCACCAGCCACTCCTCAGAAACCCCATATAGGGTTGCTATAAGGAGCTCTGCTAGCGTAGTGTTTATGAGTTGGGCTGCTAAACTCAAGGTCAGCAGTTTGAACCTACCAGCTGTTCTGTGGGAGAAAGATGAGGCTTTCTGCTCCCATAAAGATTTACTGCCACGGAAACCCTATGCAGGGTTGCTGTGGGTCAGAATCAACTCCAGGGCACATAACCACCACTACCATCACCATAAGGCACTTATGATGCCTTATTCTGATGGGAGCCAAGTCCCAGCAAGGGTTGAGTTGGACCCTGCATCACACCCTCAGGACAGAGGCAAATGATAACTTTTCAGCTTTGGGGGAATCCTGGGTCATCTCATTGGGAAACATTTCTATGAGTTATTTTAGATTATAGTATTCCTATGAAAATCGCTATTTCATCCTCATTGAACATCTAAGTGTGTAGTAGAGTATATACCATGGAATTTGAGCCTTTGGATATATTATTTATTTATTTATTTATTTTTATCTCTGGTTTGTTTATATCTGGTATTTTCTGACATGTGGTCTAACACCCACAAAACATTTTAATAGCTGCAGAGAACAGAGTGTGTGGAAGGATTCTGCCTAGTATATCCCAAAAGAAGCATGTATCATTTAGGTTTGATTATGTATAGCCCCAGGCAGAAATTCTATCACTGTAGGCATAACAGTGCTTTGCAAAATGCGGATACATTTGACCAGAAAGACTGTCAATTTATGGAAAGACTATCAGCTGTGCCCAAAATGAAGGAAGAGATTAAAGTTGGTATGATTTTAATAGGTCAGTCTGTGGCCTGGTGACTTGAACCCATTGGTAGCAGATGTGCTAAATGTGCAGGCCACCACAAATGTCCTGATGACTGCGGTTGGTTTTAACAGTAATGCTCTTTTGCGCACTTGTGTTCGTTGCTTTGTTGTCCCAGGATCTCCTTATACGTGAGTTCTCATTTGATCTCCTCGTGGGTAGTGTTTCTTCATGACTCAAATGCAGTATTTCCCAAAATGAGCTTGTTGTTTTGCCTCCAAAGCTACCCTGTGTTGCATAAGATACATGTTCTGCAGCCACACTGCCTAGAATCTACTCTCCATTCCATTTCCAAGCTGTTTGACTTCACACAAGCTACCTAATCTCTCTAGCCTTTAGGTTCACATCCATAAAGTGAAGACTGTAATGGTTCCTACCATATTAAAAGATACATGTATGCAAAGGCTGTAGAACCACTCAGTAAACATGAATTGTGGTTATTACTGTTGTTGTTAAGTGTTGCCACTTATAGCAGCCCAGTATAGGGTTTCCAAGGAGCTGCTTTCTAAAACTTCCTGCTTTTGACCATGACATCACTTAGTCACCAAACTTAGAGTCCTGGCCTTCAAACTGTGCTTCTTTTCTTGGAAATGCCTCTTTGGTTTGTACCTTCCTTTCCATTCCACCTCATTCTCTCACAAGCCTCTCTACTCATTACCACATGAACTGACTCTCATGTTGTTCTGACTCATAGTGACCCTGTATAGGGTTTCTGAGGAACAGCTAGTGGTTAGCAGACCAGTGCTTATCCCATCCATACTAGGACTCTCTTCCTCTCACCCATTGTTCAAAATTGCTGCCATATTCCAATTTCAAAATCACTTTTATCCTATTTGTATCCAGCTTTAGAAACTACAATGGCTGCTTATTATATTATTGTTGTTAAGTGTCATTGAGTCAGTTCCGACTCATAGTGAACCTGTATAGGGTTTCCAAAGAGTGGCTGGTGGTTTAGGACTACCAGCTTTATGGTTTGCAGTCCTGTGCTTATCCTGCAGCACCACACCAGGACTAATGACAGCAAATTACATCTCAGGCCTGCTGCCTGGTTTCCTTGTTTTTGTGTCTTACAATAAATTATAAGGCATAAAACACTTTTGTGTAGTATACAAATGTTAAGAATACATCTTACTGAATTTTTACATATGCATGTGTCCCTTTGTCTCAAAACATAGAACCCCAGTTATCCATATCTCTCCTCCCTCTGACTGAGTGCAATCTTGGCTGGGCTGGTGGCCAAATGTATCCTTGGGTCTGACTTCTTTCTTTCACTTATCCTTTTATCAGTAAACACTATTCATTCCTCTCTCAATAGTCTGTGTGTTATTGCCATACAGCTACTATGAACAGTCGTGTGCAAGTTGAGGAGGCAGGGTACACACATGTGCTCATTTCTCTTGGATGTGTAACTGCAAGTAGAATTGATGGGTTATAAGGTAGACTCCTTGGAAACCCTATACAGGGTCACTATGGGTTGGAATTGACTCGATGGCATTTAACAACAACAACAATGACAAAGGTAGACTATGGAGTCCTGGTGTGGTGCTATGAGTTAATACGCTGGACTGCAAGGTCAGTTTGAACCACAAGGTCAGCGATTCCAGCTCACCAGCCCCTCCTAGGAAGTCTTGTACTGATTCTTCCTCTTCACTTCCAACCTTCACATTCCAATTGCCAGTAATTATCACTATATCTTCCACCACTCGTCTGTCAGTTTGTTGTACTGTGATGGCTTGTGAGTTGCTATGATTCTGAAAGCTATGCCACTGATATTTTAAATACCAGCAGGTTCACCCATGGTAGACAGGTTTCAGATGAGCTTCCAGACGAAGACAGACTAGGAAGAAGGAGTGACAAACTACTTTAGAATATTTAGTCACTGAAATCTTATGAGTAGCAGAGAAACACTGTCAGCTATAGTGCTGGAAAATGAGCCCCTCAGGTTGAAAGGCACTCAAAATGCGACTGGGGAAGAAGAGCTGCCTCCTCAAAGTAGAGTTGACCGTGATGACGCAAATGGAGTAAAGCCCGTGGGAGAAAAGCTGATTGGGCACAACTCAAAATGAAGAGAGACAGCTGTAAACATCCATGGAAAATTGAACATGGAATGTATGAAGTATGAATCTGGGAAAATTGGGAGTTGTCAAAAATGAAATGGAATGCATAAACATTGATAACTTAGGCATTAGTGAGCTGAAATGGACAGATACAGACCATTTTGAATCTGACAACCACATAGTTTACTTTGCCGGGAATGACATATTGAAGAGGAATGGTATTAC
Source organism: Chrysochloris asiatica (assembly GCF_000296735.1). Lineage (NCBI taxonomy): Eukaryota > Metazoa > Chordata > Mammalia > Afrosoricida > Chrysochloridae > Chrysochloris > Chrysochloris asiatica. The sequence continues at coordinate 1,857,420 of NW_006408723.1, read as the reverse complement.
ATTCATTGTCAAAAAGAACATATCCAGATCAGTCATGAGGTACAACGCTGACTGTGATAGGATAATATCCATGCACCTACAGGGAAACCTAGTTAATACCACTATTATTCAAATTTATGCACTAACCACTAAAGCCAGTGAGAACGAAATAGAAGAATTCTACCAACTTCTTCAATCTGAAATTGATCAAACATGCAATCAAGATGTATTGATCATTACTGGTGATTGGAATGCAAACGTTGGGAGCAAAGAGGCAGGATCAGTAGTTGGAAAACATGGCCTTGGTAATAGAACTGATGCTAGTGATCGCATGATAGAATTCTGCAAAATCAATGATTGATGCTGGAGAATTCATGATATAATTCTTCAAAAATCAATGATTTGTTCATTTCAAATACCTTCTTTGGACAGCATAAGAGATGAATATACACATGGACCTCACCAGATGGAATACATAGAAATCAAATTGACTACATCTGCAGAAAGAGATGATGGAAAAGTTCCATTTCATCAGTGAAAACAAGGCCAGGGGCAGACTGTGGAACAGACCATCAATTATTCATATGCAAATTCAAACTGAAGATGAAGAAAATGAAAACAAGTCCACGAGAGTCAAAATACGACCCTGAATATATCCCACTTGAATTTGGAGATCATCTGAAGAACAGATTTGATACATTTAACACTAAAGACAGAAGACCAGAAGACTTGTGCAATGACATCAAGAACATCATACATGAAGAAAGCAAAAGTCATTACGAAGACAAGAAAGAGGGAAAAGGTCTAAATGGATGTCAGAAGAGACACTGAAACTTGCTCTCTAGCATAGAGGTGTTAAAGCAAATGGAAGAAATGAGGAGATACAAGCGCTGAACAGAAAATTTCAAAGATCAGCTGGAGAAGATAAAGCCAAGTATTACAACAAAATGTGCAAAGATCTGGAATCAGAAAACCAAAAAGGAAGAACATGCTCAGTATTTCTCAAGCTGGGGAAACTGAAATAAAAATCCAAACCTCAGCTTTCGTTATTGAAGGATTCTCTGGGCAAATTATTGAATGATGCAGAAACCATCAAGAGAAGATGGAAGGAATACACAGTCATTGTATCAAAATGAAATGGTTAATGTTCAGCCATTTCAAGAGGTAGCATATGATCAAGAGCCAATGATGCTGCAGGAGGAAGTCCAAGGTGCATTGAAGGAATTGGCAAAGAACAAGGCACCAGGAATTGATGGAATGAAAATGGAAATCTTTCAAGAAAGTAAGGCGGCACAGGAGGCACTCACTCATCTCTGACAAGAAATTTGGAAGACAACTCTCTGGCCGACTGATTGGAAGAGATCCTTATTTGTGCCCATTCCAAAGAGAGGTGACCCAACAGAATGCGGAAATCATTAGACAATCACTTTGCTATCCCATGAGAGTAAAGTTTTACTAAAGGTAATACAGAAACAGCTGCAAGCATACATGGACAGAGAACTTCCAGAGCTTCAAGCTGGATTTAGAAGAGGCGTGGAATGAGGGATATCATTGCTGATGTCCGATGGATATTGGCTGAAAGCAGGGAATATCAGAAAGATGTTTACCTATGCTTTATTGACTACACAAAGGCTTTCGATTGTGTGGATCATGACAAGTTATGGACAAGATTACGAAGTATGAGTATTCCAGAACACTTAATTGTGCTCATGAGGAATCTGTACATGGACCAAGAAGCAGTTGTTTGAACAGAACATGGGAACACTGAATGGTTTAAAATTAAGAAAGGTGTGCGACAGGGTTGTATTTTTTCACCATACTTATTTAACCTGTATGCTGAGCAAATAATCTGAGAAGCTGGGTGATATGAAGAGAAACATGGCATCAGGATTGGAGCAAGACTCATTAACAACCCGCGATATGCAGATGATACAACCTTGCTTGCTGAAAGTGAAGAGGACTTAAAACATTTACTGATGAAGATCAAAGAGCACAGCCTTTGGTATGGATTACATCTCAATGTCAAGAAAACAAAAATCCTCACCACTGGACTAATAAACAATATTCTTATCAATGGAGAAAAGATGGAAGTTGTCAAGGACTTCTTTCTTCTTGGATCAACTATCAACACTCATGGAAGCAGCAGTCAAGAAATCAAACGGCGTATTGCATTAGGCAAATCTGCTGCACAAGACCTTTTTAAAGTGTTGAAAAGCAAAGATGTCAGCCTGAGGACTAAGGTGCACCTGACCCAAGCCGTGGTATTTTCAATAACCTCATATGCATGCGAAATCTGGACAGTGAATAAGAAAGACAGTAGAAGAATTGATGTTGGAGGAGAATACTGAAACTGCCATGGGCTGTCAAAAGAACCAATAGATCCATATTGGAAGAAGTGTAGTCAGAGTGTTCCTTGGAGGCCAGGATGGCCAAACTTGGCCTCTCATACTTCAGACATATTGTCAGGAGGGACCAGTTGTGGGAGAAGGATATCATGTTTGTTAAGATGGAGGGTCAGAGAAAAAGAGGAAGACCCCCAACGAGATGGATTGGTGAAGTAGCAACATAAACGGACTCAATCCTGGCAACAATAGTAAGGCTGGCCCAGGATCAGCCCAGGATCGGACAATAGTAAGGTTGGCACAGGTTCTTCTGTGCAGAAGGTCTCTATGAGTCCATACCGACTTGATGGCACCTAACAAAAACAACATCGCTGTGTCTTGATTGCATGTTTGGTCAATATTGGACTAAAAATGTTTGTAGGATTCTGCTATTTCATTATCACTTGCTTTAGTGGTTGGGGCATAAATTTGAATAATAGTGTATTATTTGGTCTTCCTTGTTGGCGTATGGATATCCTATCACAGGCAGCATTGTGTTTCAAGATATATCTTGATATGTTCTTCTTTGGTGGTGAATGTGATGCCGTTCCTTTGAATTTGTCACTTATGGCATAGTAAACCATATGATTGTAAGATTCAAAATGGCCAATACCAGTCCAGTTAATCTAGGATATGGATCTCTTTGTATTCCATTTAATTTTCGACAGCTTCTAATTTTCCAAGATTCATACTTCATACATTCCATCTTCTGATTTTTAATGTATGTTTGCAGCTGTTTCTCCTCATTTTGAATTTGTCCTATCAGTAAATGAAGGTTCCGAAGCTTCATTTGCATACTTTCAGAAGGCCACTTTTCCTCAGTCCTATTCTGAGAGACTTCCAATCTGCAGGTTTCATTTCCTTGCCCTATATCTGACAATATTCTGCTGCTATTCGTAAGGTTTTCAGTGGCTTAACATTCAAAAGTAGTCTGCCTCATTAGAAACTCAGGTGAAACATCTCATTAGGATTACAATTATAATCAAATGAAATCAATTTCATTCTAATAATATTCAATCTTTATATCTGGGGACCATTTGTTCCACTTTTGCTTTCTATGCTGTGATTTGATTCTTTGCTTCAGCATGTTTTACCTGACTTGCTACATGCTTTCCCGTGTCTTATACAGTTTTGTCTCATCCTTTACTTACCCTCTCATTTGTATATGCTTATTACTTTGCAGTAGTTCTAGGAGGCACAAATGGCTAATTGTTTGAAATCACCCAGTGATACCTCAGAGACAGGTCTGGCAATCTACTTGTTATAAACCAGTCACTGAAAACCCTGTGAACACATGTGGGGTCACCATGATTCAGAATCAACTTAATGGCAAATGGTTTTGCCTCAGTTCTTATTATACTTGACCAACCAGCTCAGTGTCTTTCAGGGAGAGAGGACTGTAGAAAGATAAACTGTGTTCTCATCTATAAAGAAGGATAATTTCATGTCATGTATTGGACTAGAAGCTCAATGAAGTGCTTGAGAAAACGTAGCTGCTTCTCTTGTACCGTGCCCATTCTGGGTGCTCACATACATTTGTGAACTGGGGTAGGTGTGTTTAACATTTTCACTGGAGGAAATGAAAGCACAGAGCTTCAGGGCCCTGTGTACTGTTACTTCACAGGCCAGGCTGTTGGACTCTTTCTGCAGCGCTCTAGGGATCAGGCTATAGGGCTCAATGGAACTGCCTCTTAGAAGTGTGTGAACCCCTTGGCATCATTCTCCGCTCTTTTGCTGCTTTCTGGCTCGGAGGAGGGGTTAGTTCCTGTATGGACTGAGTACATGCATGTCAGGAGCACTAGCCTGGCAGATTCTCACACTTGGCAGCACCTTTAACTCAGATATGAGAAAAGCCTGGCCACTGGGCCTGGAAGGTCTAAGTTCAGGTTTAGACTCCACTTCTATTGTGTGATTCTAAGAGGTTAAATTAAATGGCTGAAGTGAATTACTTTTACTTTATTCTTCCGAAATGGGTATTGTGACTTCAATAGCTAGGAGATGATGGGTATGTGGCTCCTTCCAATAGGCCTCAAGGTTCCATTGCTTTATTCCCTCCTGGAGCACACTCCCCTGAAGAGTCTGTGAGCTCTTTCCCACATAGGGAGGGGTGGTGGGTCCAGGAGCATTTATTCTCTGAGAAGTTCTACAACTCACTGCCCAACCCATATCCTATACTCTACCCTGTCCTCTGATATACTGATATCTACCCTCTCAGACTTCAGGCTCTGCCCCCTAAATTGTAGGTTTCCTTCTAAGCCAGCAACCTCCTAAATATATTTCTTTGAAATTGTATTAGCATCTGCTAACATTTGTTGTTGCTGTTAGGTGCCATCAAGTTGGTACCGACTTGTAGCCACCCTGTGCACAACAGAACAAAATACTGCCCAATCCTGGGCCAACCTCACAATTGTTGTTACGCTTGAGCCCATTGATGCTGCCACTTTGC